>NC_079189.1:177135833-177435833 GCF_029499605.1 Hyla sarda | reverse complement strand
ATAGCGGAGGAGCAGAACATGGAGGTGGAAGATGCGCGCTGGCCAGCATGGTAAGTGACCAGCGGCACATCAGATTTGGTGGTCAGACCACCGCTCCTCCGGTCTTGGGACCTACAGCTATGGCCGGACCGGAGAAGTGGTGGTCAGAGCACTGAAATGGGGCAGTACACAGGCATACAGCCTCCAGCCATACAGTGTAAATGGCTGGAGGCTGTATGTCTGTGGGGGAACATACTGCACCTAATGTGGGGGAACTGTACTGCACCTAATGTGGGGGAACTGTACTGGGCACCTAATGTGGGGTAACTGAACAAGGCACCTAATGTGGGCGAACTGTACTAGGCACTAGTGTAGTGTTGCTCGCGGATATTCGCAATGCAAATTTTATTCGCGAATATCGCATATTCTCAAATTCACGAATATTCGCGAATATAGCACTATTTTTTTTTTTACCACAGTACACATCACAGTGATCACCCCTCTATGCTTCTAACTTGTGTGGTGTAAAGAAGGCTCTAATACTACTGTGTGAGACTGGCACATATGCAAATTTTCGCTTATGCTAATTTTTGTATATGCTAATTTTCGCATACATGAATTTTCGCATATGCGAAAATAAAACGCGAATATTACGAATATGCAAATTTAGCAAATATATGACGAATATTCGTCCATATATTCGCGAAATATCGCGAATTCGAATATGGCCTATGCCGCTCAACACTAGTGTTGAGCGGCATAGGCCATATTCGAATTCACGATATTTCGCGAATATATGGATGAATATTCATCATATATTCGCTAAATTCGCATATTCATAATATTCGCTTTTTATTTTCGCATATATGAAAATTCACGTATGCGGAAATTAGCATATCCGAAAATTAGCATATACAAAAAATAGCATAAGCAAAAATTCGCATACCTGCCAGTCTCACACAGTAGTATTAGAGCCTTCTTTACACCACACAAGCTGGAAGCAGAGAGGGGTGATCACTGTGATGTTTACTGTGAAAATAAAAAAATGAATATTCGTCATTACGAATATATACTGCTATATTTGCGAATATTCACGAATTCGCGAATATGCGATATTCGCAAATAAAATTTGCATTGCGAATATTCCCAAGCAACACTACTAGGCACCTAATGTGGGGGAACTGTACTGGGCACCTAATGTGGGGGAACTGTACTGGGCACCTAATGTAGGGGAACTGGACTGGGCACCTAATGTGGGGGAACTGTACTAGGCACCTAATGTGGGGGAACTGTACTGCGCACCTAATGTAGGGGCCTCGTATTGACATTTGCTCACGTCATGCTCCCAGAATTCAAGGGCCACCGTTACTACGTTCTTTTTTGGATGCGACCCACATAAACTTAAACCTTGTTTTTTTGGCCCATGTTAGCTTTTGAGTTTGACATGCTTGGCCTAGAGTGTATTTACAAGTGCAGACAAAACCATACATTCTTGTGATGGTCATTGACCAACTAATTCTGGCGGTAAAACTACATCCATTGGTCACCATATGTGGGTAGGATTTAGATCACATGTCAGTGTCGGAGCACAGCCTTGGGTATCAGCATTATGATTAACTGTACCTCTTTTATGCAAACTGCTTATTTTACAAACATAGACAACTTAGGTAAAAAAAAAGGGTATACTTTCATTACTTGTAAATGCTCTCGTATGCAGGATAAACTGTATATTCTCGCTTTTGGGATTCTGTTCTTTTGCATACAGTGATCCCTCAACTTACAATGGCCTCAACATACAATAGTTTCAACATACAATGGTCTTTTCTGGACCATTGTAACGTGAAACCAGACTCAACATACAATGCTACTGACAGTCCAGATCGACGAAACATGTCAATGGTTGGAAGAACTGGCCAATCAGAATGGGCATTCACTGGTAAAATTTTCACCTGTTTTACTGACTGGCTGTCTGATAGTGCCTCCCTACAGTACAGGGAGGTACTACATGTTCTGTACTACTCTTAACCTATGCCACAGTTAGCTGCCCCTTTGGACACCAGGTATGGGCGGCTCCATTTAACTTTTTTGTACAGGACCCTGAAGAATCTCCTGTCCTCCACATAGACAGTGATTTACAGCTTCCAGCAGCTCTTTCTTACTTTTATATGTAAGGACTTGCTTTATCTGTATTAGTTATCTACTTATTTTTCTTTAATCCTAACTTTTTCCTATTTTTGGATGACATTTTGGTGCCTTCAGAACCAATTACCATGTATCCATAGAGTATTGGTCTAAACATACAATGGTTTCAACTAGGGAAGCACCAAAAGAGAAATTTTGGTCCGAAACTGACAATTTAGGCTGTGCTTGGTCGAAAACTGAAACCGAAAAGAAAATGCTTTGCCCCGCTCCTTTTTTTTTTTTTTTTTTACAAGTTACAAAGCATTACTGTTTTGTGGTGTGATGTGACCAAAATCAGCAATTTTTGCGTTTGGGATTTGTTTTGCGTTTACACCGCTCACATTGCAGGATCAGAAACATAATTTAATAGCTGCAGCACACACATTATACAGTAACCCCCCGACATGCGATGGCCCCCCACATATGATCAAATCGACATACGATGGCCTCTAAGAGGCCATCGCATGTCGATGTCAGCATCGACATACGATGCTTTTATGTGTTGGGGCCATTGCATTAACTGCTATCCGACAGCGCAAAATGCTTAAGCTGCTGTCGGATAACAGTTTAAGCATCCCGGACAGGTTCCCTTACCTATCCCCACTGCTCCGGGTCCACTTTGCGATCCTCCGGCGTCTTCTGCATCTTCTCTGGGGTCCGGGCCTCGTTTCTGGCGTCGTTATTACGTCGCTGTGCACGCCGTCCCGGGACAAAAACGTAATAACGTCACCAGAAAGCGAGGCCCGGACACTGGAGAAGATGCGGAAGAAGCCAGAGGATCCCAAAGAAACGCCGGAGCAGCGGGACAGCATCGGGAGCCCCTGGGACAGCATCGGGAGCGGTGAGGACGCAGTCCGGAGCGGCGGGGATAGGTGAGTATTAAATGCACTTTTTACATTGCACGAATCCCTCAACATACGATGGATATGACAAACGATGGGTTGTTTGGAACGAATTAGCATCATATATTGAGGGACCACTGTACACAGTTATTCCAGATCTTGCTTTAACTTCAACGGTTCCTGATGACTGCCATTTCTTAATTACATTCTGAACAGAGGATATTGACATCTGAAAACGTTTTGCAATCTTCGTATAGCCTTCTCCAGCTTTGTGAGCGTCAACTATGTTCAGTTTCAGATTTCTAGATAACTGCTTAGAAGAACCCATGGTGCTGATTGTTGAAGCAAGGTCAGATGAGTCTGGGCATTTAAAGCCTTTGAGATTGACATCACCTGATCTTCCCAGATTATGATTGAGAACAATCCATGACACTGGCAGGTCTCAGCTTTGCAAAGGGGGCAGTGCATGCTATAAATTCTGCAGGGTGCCCAAACTTTTGCAGATGCCATTTTTTTTGTTTTTGTTATTTTGAAAGTGTAAATGATGGAAATAAAATGTAACTTTCGCTGACATATTATAAAAATGTCTAATCTGTAATTTGATGCCTTTTGGAGATTTTACATCTTTCCTTGGCTTCTTTATGCACATTAATACAAATGTTTACCTGGGATGCCCAAACTTTTGATCCCCACTGTATAGTTGCTTAATGACACAGCGTGGAGGTGGCGGCCGCATGAGTAGACCATATAGTGGCTGAATGACACAGCGTGGAGGTGGCTGCAGCATGAGGAGACCATACAGTGGCTGAATGACACAGCGTGGAGGTGGCAGCAGCATGAGGAGACAATATAGTGGCTTAATTACCCAGCCTGGAGGTGGTAACAGCCTCACGAGACCATAGGGCCTCACAATTGAAAAGATTAAAGATATTTTTTAACACTTAAATTGAAGATTTCAAATAGATGAACCTAAAGTTTTATTTAATTTGCCAGCAGCATGAGGAGACCACATGGCGGTACAGTGACACAGCCTGTTGGTGGCAGCAGCATGAGGAGACCATATAGTGGCTGAATGACCCAGCCTGGAGGTGGCAACAGCCTGACGAGACCATAGGGCCTCACAGTTGAAAAGATTAAAGATATTTTTTAACACCTAAATTGAAGATTTCAAATAGATGAACCTAAAGTTTAATTAAATGTGCCAGCAGCATGAGGAGACCACATGGTGGTACAGTGACACAGCCTGGAGTTGGTGGCAGCATGAGGAGACCATATAGTGGCTGAATGACACAGCCTGGAGTTGGCGGCAGCAAGAGCAGACCATATAGTGGCTGAATGACACAGCCTGGAGTTGGCGGCAGCATGAGGAGGCCATATAGTAGCTGAATGACACAGCCTGGAGTTGGCGGTAGCATAAGGAGACCATTTAGTGGCTGAATGACACAGCGTGGAGGTGGCGGCAGCATGAGGAGATCATATAGTGGCTGAATGACTTAGCCTGGAGGTGGCACCAGCCTGATGAGGCCATAGGGCCTCACAATTAAAAAGATTAAATACATTTTTTAACACTTAAATTTAAAATTTCTAAAAGATGAACCTAAAAACTTTTATTTAATGTGCCAGCAGCATGAGACAACATGGCGGTACAGTGACACAGCCTAGAGGTGGCAGAAGCATGAGGAGACCATATAGTGGCTGAATGACACAGCCTGTAGTTGGTGGCAGTATGAGGAGACCATATAGTGGCTGAATGACACAGCGTGGAGTTGGCGGCAGCATAAGGAGACCATATAGTGGCTGAATAACACAGCGTGGAGGCGGCGGAAGCATGAGGAGACCATATAGTCGCACAATGAGACAGCCTGGGGGTGGCAGCATCATGAGGAGAACATATGGTGGCAGTATGAGACAGCCTGGAGGTGGCATCAGCAGCATCAGGAGTCCTGAAAGTGACCCGGTGACATAGTGGGGTGGTGGGTGGCAATACCAGTACCGGTGACGAAGGTGGGTGAAAAAAGGAGAACTCAGCATCAGATGTGTGGCATCAGGTGGGTAGCAGGATCAGAATAGTAGCTGAAGCATGTAGGCAGAAGAATACAGTCTCTTTTGTAAAAGTGTTAGTGTGCACAAGTAAGTATTGAGGTTATACATTATGTAAAACTTAACTTTTAATAATATTCTTAGGATAAAATATATGTACCCAAAATGTTTTTAAAATCAAACAAAAGGAAAGGTGTGCAAAAAACACCATGTGCCACCTAACCACCAAGTATTGATGTAATTCAAACACCTCTAAAAGGTGGAAGGGAACAACGTATAGTTCATTGTAATCGGTGGGGGTAAAAACTTCCCCTGTAAGGCCCTACTCTCGCATTATTAAACCCCTTCTTGGCAAGTGTTACTCGCCCTTAAAAAGGGCGGCCCCACACTGGAAACTCTCCCTATTTCCACATAAAACTCTGTGAAATGGCAGTGTTTGTAGGTGGAAATAGGGAGAGGTTCCTGTGTAGGGCCGCCCTTTTTAGGGCGAATAACCCTTGCCAAGAAGAGAACTAATGATGCGAGAGTTGGGCCTTACAGGGGAAGTTTTTACCCCCACCACTTACAATGGACCATACGTTGTTCCCTTCATCCTTTTAGAGGTCTTTGCATCACATCAATACTTGGTGGTGTAGGGGGCACATGGTGTTTTTTTGCACACCTTTCCTTTTGTTTGATTTCAAAAAAAAATTTGGGTACATATATTTTATCCTAAGAAAAGTTACGTTTAGATCATGCATATCCTCAATACTTACTTGTGGTCTCATGCGGAGGAGTGTCTGTAGCTGGGGAGCAGCACCTTAAATATGTTTTGCACTATCCATATTTGTTAAGTGTAGGTGTGGAACCATGGTCAATCTACACTGGTCAATCTACCATCATGCATTGGTGGGTGGACATCTTGGCTGATCCATGCCTGATTCATCTTCACAAAGATCAGTCTCTCCACCTTTTTTGTGGACAGGCGAGTTCTTCTTGGGGTTATTATGGCCCCCACCGAACTAAACACCCGCTCTGATGGCACACTACTGGCTGGGCAGGACAGCTTTTCCAGGGCAAACACTGCTAGTTGCGGCCACAAATTAAGTTTGGCTGCCCAGAAGTACAGCGGATCTTCAAGGTGTGTTGGCATGGTCATGTCAAGGTATGCCATCACCTGCTGGTTCAGGTCCTGCTCCAGGTCTACCTGCTGCTGATTAGTTGCTTCACTATGCGGGTGAAGAAAGCTACTCATCAGCGACTGTAGACTCAGGCTGCTGCTGATGAAGCTGGTGCTGCTCCTGCCAACCCACCCCACCCCTCCCCAGTAGCCATGGCAGTGGAAGGTGAGCGCAGAGGGCCCCCCGAGTCAGACCTGCGAGAGGATGGACGATGGCGCAGATCATCTGTCAACTGACTACATAGGATGTCTCTGTAGTAGGTCAGTTTGTCCTTCCTCTCAGTGGGTGTAAAAAAAAAAAAAAAAAAGGCCCCCATTTTTTTCCGGTAGTAAGGGTCCAATAAGGTGAAGAGCCAGAAGTCATCCCGCTGCCGAATGGTGACAATTCGGCAGTCACTTCGCAAGCAAGTGAGCATGCATTGTGCAGGTGACACGGAGGGACTCCCTTCCTCCATCTCCACTGCATACTGCCACAATGTGTGTCTCGGTCCTCTGTCTCGCCTTCCTCATAACCCTCTAGCTCCTCTGGCTGCTCCTGCTCCTCCTATTCTCTTAGATTACTAGAAAAAACACCCATCTCGCGAAACCTAAACTGCGCTCCAATGTGCCCCTTCCCCTCCTCCTCCTCCAGTTCAGCCCCCACAGTGCTCATGTGGTCGTGAGATGTAGGCGCCACATCTCCAGTGCCCTGACCAGCCATTGCTTCCTACACGTGTTGTAAAAAAATGAAGCACTGGAGTGAAGTTGTTCATCCCTTAATCCAGGCGACTGAATAATAAGGTGACTTCCTCCAAGGGCCTGAGCAAACGGCAAGTGCCAATTATGAGCTGCCACTGGTTTACATTGAAGTTACACAGGGGAGTCCCCCTATGCGCTTGGATCATCAAGAAATCTGTGATGGGTTTTCTCTGTTCGTATAGTCGGTCAAACATGTGGAGGGTGGAATACTAACGTGTGGAAAAGTCGCAAATCAGGTGTATGAGTGGCTAAAGTGCATGCAAAGTTTTCATCCCATTGTTAGGATGTTTTGTAGATGGGGAAACACTTCAGGAATCGCTTGACAACCAGATTAAACACGTGTGCCATGCAGGGCGCATGCCTCAGGTTTACTTGTCGCAGCGCAGACAAGATGTTCTTCACGTTGTCGGTCACCAAGGTTCCCATTGCCAGATTTTGTGGAGTAAGCCATGATTTGATTTCTTGATGAATTACTTTTAGCAGTTCATCCCGTGTGACTCCGTTCGCCAAGGCAAACCATGTTAAGAAAAGCGTGACACCGCCGTGCCCTGCACACGTTGTATGCTGGAGGGGCACTGAGACTTGTCCATGCAGTGGAGGCCGAGGACACGGTGGAGGATGAGGAGGCGGAGTCGGAAACTGTCACAGGACCATCGGCCTGAGAGTGTGGAGGCGGAAGCAGCGTGACCTGTCCAAGTTGCTGTTGTACCTATAGATGGAGAGAAAAAAAAAAGGAGAGAGGACAGCACCTCGTTTGTTATTCTAATCACCAGGGTCCCAGTCGGGACTGAAGAAGCAAAGTCTCTTTAAATTTGTCGCTCACCAGATGAAAGATAGAATAGGCATATCACCCCTTTGAGGTACTGGCTGTAGAAGAGGGGCAAACTGCAAGGCCCAAGGTCCAAATGAGAGAGGATCAGATCTTCTCCCATACAAGTAAGAAGAGGAGTGGAAAAAAGCGGAACCTTTGCGTAGGCGCTGATCACAGAGCCCAAACAATTCAAACACAAATGTGTCAGGCAAAAGTGCCAAGAGGCACTATATTTATTAACAAGCTTCCAATGACGCGTTTTGGAGGGTATATCATCCTTCCTCAGATTGGTATACCAATCTGAGGAAGGAGGATATACCCTCCGAAACACGTCATTGGAAGTTGTTAATAAATTTAGTGCCTCTTGGCACTTTTGCCCGACACATTTGTGCTTGAATTGTTTGGGCTCTGCGATCAGCGCCTATACAAAGGTTCCGCTTTTTTCCACTCCTCTTCCAAGTTGCTGTTGTGGCTGTGCAGGAACCACATTCACCCAGTGGGCCTTAAAGGACATGTATTGTCCATGAATGTAGTTACAGCTCCACCAATCGGCGCTGCCGTGCACTTTGGTGCACATCGACAGGCTCAAGGACTGGCCCACCTTCTGTTCCACAAAATTGTGAAGGGCTGGTACTGCCTTCTTCGCAAAGAAATGACGGCTTGGGACTCTTCACCTCGGCACAAGCCATCAGTTCTCTGAAAGGTGCAGAGTAGTACAGAGTAGGAGGAGCAGGAGCATCTGGAGAGACAGAAGATGGTTCTGATACACAGCTCCCTTCGGCTGAGGTGGTGGAGCCCTGGTTGGCTGAAACAGGGAGCGGCGTGCCACTGGGCGATGGAGCCATGGTTCTCCCAGGCCGCTTTATGGTGACGCTGCAAATGTTGACACTGAGACCCTGGCCACGCTTCACCTTCTGCCGACTTCTCTTGCATGTGGCCAGGTTAACATCCTCCAGATGCTTGATGGAAAACTGCCACACCGCCGAGTAGCTAATTTTTCCAACAGTACTCACTGATTGACTGCTACTGCCGCCGACTCCAGGAATCTCTGTTCCACTACCTCCCAGAAAGGTATGCTGCAGCAAAGCAAGTGGTCTACCCTGGGCATGTTTGGCTCCAGACTTTTCACTTCTGCCACCATGCTGACTGCCAACCATGCTACCACCTTGCTGGCTCAGCTGCTGCCTCACAGGCAACCTGCAACCCTTTTCTCCTGATGATGATGAAGCCCCTTCAGCACCTGGCTCCAAAGTGCGATCGGTTTCATAATCATCGACTTGTGTCTGCATGTCACTGATGTTCTCCTCAGGTTCCTCAACAGTGTTTGCTTCAGGAGCCTGAACGCTTGCAACACCACCTCATAACTCATAACTACTTGCCCGCCGAGTGGAGGAAGCGGCAGATGTCTCCTCCACTTCTTGGCTGGGCAGTAGCTGCTGACTGTCCTCTTGTAGATAGTCCTCACTAAATAGTGGAGCTGAACCCACAGCATAAGATACTTCTGTGGGGGAGGGAACAGCATAGGATAGAGGCAGTGGGAGGACAGGGACTTCTCCCGCGCCATACCAACTGAGGGTTGTGTCTGAGGAACCCACCGACTGTTGACTGGGGGTGTCAGATGTCAATTGTGAAGAAGTGGATGACCATGTTAACCATTCGATGACTGCAGATGGGTTGCTGGTCGAGACATGACCATTAGCTGATACTGGGAGCTCAAGCCTGTCGCTACCACTCCTGCTGCCACTCGCCCCCAGTCTGCTCCAACCTCTGCCTGATTAATTTAGGCCTCTGCCACTCCTCTGTGCATGTCCTGGCACTTCTCTGCCTGACATACTTGGTGGGGAGTACATATGAGGGGAGTACGATACGCTCCACTTCTATGCTCCACATATGTATTTTAGATGCCTAGACTGCACTAAATGGAGTTCAATGAAGCGATTAACACAATTGAATTGCTGCGATATTTGCATTCCTTGCAAATCAAATTTTTCCTGAAATCTGTAACTAATTCGGATTCGTCAGATTCAATTCGCTCATCTTTAGTACAGATCTTCATACATGCTGCACATACCCATCATACAGTTATTGCCCCCCTATAGTACAGATCTTATACATGCTGCACACACACACGTCATATTGTTATTGCCCCCTATAATACAGATCTTATACATGCTGCACACATGGCTCTGGACACGTGATGGTACAGACCCCGCAGTCTGGTGCAGTCAGCCTGTACATACGGCTCATAGTGTGCTCGTAATCACCTGCACGTCTCCCGGGAAATAGACCACATGATGCTGGCTCTTAGCTCCGATCAGGGGCAGACTGACCAGCACTTTGGAGTCTGAACAGGGAGTGCGGATCCAGCATGGCGCTCACCCCCGAACACATGCTGATCACTCCAGCCACTATGCAAAACAGCAGATGGTGAGTGGAGCACAAGGCTGTACGTAAAGTGCGCATGAGGCTGTGGTTACTGAGGAACGAGCAGGCCACGTCCTAGTAAGCTATAGGACCTTTAGTATGTCATGATCATGTGACCAGAAGGGAGGTCATAATGCTAGGCTACAGAATAACTTTCACATTACATCATGATGGGATCCTACCAGCGGCGATCTAAAGGGCCATGCCCTCCCAAATTTTGGGCGGAAAATTCAATCAGCCGAAAATGCCATCAGCCATTATTTCGGTGCATCACTAGTTTCAACATACAATGGTCATCCTGGAACCAATTAATATTGTAACTTGAGGGACCATTGTAGTTACCTGTAACTTTATGGGTAAATGCTCACAGGGTGGAATTACTGCAGACAATTTCACACTAATTCTGACCACATTCTTCACGGAAATCTTTGCAAAAAAAGAAAAAGATTGCTGAGCATCTAAAGTGAAAAATAAATTAAAAATAAAATACTGTGCTCCCATAATTATGCTTACCTGTTCCCCCTTCTATCTCAGCAATGACATGTTGTCATGTGTCGGCTGCAGCCTGAAGTACAGTTATGTACACTGTACAGTATGTATTTATGTTAAAGGAGTAGTCTACTGCAGACTATTCCCACTCCGTCTTGCCTAGGATGAAAAAAATAGAAAACTTATAGATAGAAAACAAACTTTTACTCACCTTCCTGTGTTCCCAGGAGCGCCGCTACAGATGAATAGAAGCCCCAGATAAAGGATAGTCTTTAAAATTGTGGATTTAACAGAAAAACCTGAAAGGACATACCATCAATAATATCAGGTATATAATATCGGTAGATTCACACTTGCTATATTACTTAAAGGGGTTCTCTGGTGGAAAACCATTTTTTCATATCAACTGGCTCCAGAAGTTTAAGCAGATTTGTAAATTACTTTATTAAAAATCTTAATCCTTCCAGTACTTATCAGCTGCTATTTGCTCCAGAGGAAGTTGTTAGTTATTTTCTGTCTGACCACAGTGCTCTCTGCTGCTACCTCTGTCCATGTCAAGAACTGTTCAGTGTAGGAGCAAATCCCCATAGCAAACCTCTCCTGCTCTGGGCAGTTCCTGACATGGACTGAGGTGTCAGCAGAGAGCACTGTGGTCAGACTGAAAAAAACAACTCAACTTCCTGTGGAGCATACAGCAGCTGATAAGTACTGGAAGGATTAAGATTTTTTTAATAGAAATAATTTACAAATCAAATCTAGAGCCGGTTAATTTGATAAAAAATTGTTTTCCAATGGAGTACGCCTTTAACTTGTTATTGTTGGTCAGAATGTAGCAGGGAATACCAAACCCACAATGGTCCTTACCATATCTGCACAATTGTTCTTATAGCACACAGGTCTCATTATATAGATACTGAACAAAAGTATATGTGGTGACCCAGTACAGGATGCTGTCCCTTCCGGTAAACAGTGCCTCAGGCACTTCCAGTGTCACTGTTCTGGGCCCACTACTCTAGGGTAAATTGTATTTTGTTTTGCTGCCATTTTGTGTTATGCACGTTTATCAGTGTTACTTTAACCTTAAGGGAAGTCATGCAGAGTAAACCAGGTGATCCTGATGCATCAATGGGATTCCTCCATCTTAATCCTTATGTAGTGTAAGGGGGGAGGAGCTGTTCAGTCTAGTTCCAGCTAGTGTGAGCTGAGGTGTGAAGAAGTGTATAATAATCTGAGGAGGCCGGAGGTGAAGTCTAAAATCTACAGCCATGCAATTTCCAAGAACCCCATCGCCCAGGTACAGTAAGCAAAGGCTGGTGATAAGCTCGAAGCTTCAGGGGAATATTCCTTCGTCAGTCTAAAGTCAATGTTGTCACAAGAATAAAGCTAAAGTATAAAATCTGCAGCAACCAAAATACAGTCAAGTAAAAGAAACTACAAGTCCCAGCAAGGCAACAGGCTCCCAAGGGCTACTCTGCATCTACACTGTACTGATCTTACCAACATTCCTGCCTCAGTAAAAGATTTCCATAATCATGCATCTGTGGTCATTATTTTCCTCAACACTTGGACCAGGAGAATAGTCTAAACCTTGGAACATGGTGGTTTCCATTCCCCTGGCATCACAAACTATGCATTACATCATTTATACCGTAGACACCTCATATATCTCCTATAATACCAGTTTTTAGCAATAAACTTACATATCATGTTTAATATATTCTTCGTAAAATGGGAAAGTATTTTTTAAGATATTTACTATTATATTGCATTTCTCAGTCACTATAATCATTTACAAAAATAATGGAATTTATTTTTTATGGGTGGTATGGGACTTCTAAAAAGCAGCTAACCTAGATAAAGTATAGTTATTCCTGTTACATTATGCACTCCGGCCGAACCGGTTATCTGCTGCTGCCAGCGGGGCTGGGATTTGCATCACGGGACGCATCCACATGCGAATCCCAGCCCATCACTCACCTGGTGCTTCTCACCTGCTGAGAGGAATTACTTCATTGGAGATTGTAAACTCCTTGCTATCAAGCTAGCCTTGGAGGAATGGCGACATTTATTGGAGGGTTCTTATCATCCAGTCACCATCTACTCCAACCATAAGAAACTACTATACCTTTAGTCTGCTCAGCGTTTAAACCCCCGCTAGGCAAGGTGGTCACTGTTCTTTTCTAGGTTCAACTTCTTCATCCACTTCTGTCCGGCACATAAGAACATCAGGGCAGATGCTCTCTCCAGGTCCTCTGACGTCATTGGTTTGGACTCCACGCCTAGGCATATTATTCCTCCTGACCGTTTGATTCCTGCTGAAATTCAGCAAGTTCCTCTGGGAAAATGTGTGCCCGCCAGATTAAGATGCAAGGTACTGAAATGGGGTAATTCTTCCTTGACAGCAGGTCATCCTGGTATACGCAAGCCTCTACTTTTAATCTCCAGGCACTATTGGTGGCTGTTACGCCGAGCGCTCCGGGTCCCCGCTCCTCCCCGGAGCGCTCGCAACATCCTCGCTACGGCAGCGCCCCGGTCAGATCCACTGACCGGGTGCGCTGCGATACCGCCTCCAGCCGGGATGCGATTCGCGATGCGGGTGGCGCCCGCTCGCGATGCGCACCCCGGCTTCCGTACCTGACTCGCTCTCCCTCGGTCCTGTCCCGGCGCGCGCGGCCCCGCTCCCTAGGGCGCGCGCGCGCCGGGTCTCTGCGATTTAAAGGGCCACTGCGCCACTTCACCTGTGCACTCCCTATGTATACCTCACTTCCCCTGCACTCCCTCGCCGGATCTTTTTGCCCTTGTGCCTAGTGAAAGCGTTCCCTTGTGTGTTCCTAGCCTGTGTTCCAGACCTCCTGCCGTTGCCCCTGACTACGATCCTTGCTGCTTGCCCCGACCTTCTGCTACGTCCGACCTTGCTTTTGTCTACTCCCTTGTACCGCGCCTATCTTCAGCAGTCAGAGAGGTTGAGCCGTTGCTAGTGGATACGACCTGGTTACTACCGCCGCAGCAAGACCATCCCGCTTTGCGGCGGGCTCTGGTGAACACCAGTAGTAACTTAGAACCGGTCCACTAGCACGGTCCACGCCAATCCCTCTCTGGCACAGAGGATCCACCTCCTGCCAGCCGGCATCGTGATTGTAGATCCGGCCATGGATCCCGCTGAAGTTCCTCTGCCAGTTGTCGCCGACCTCACCACGGTGGTCGCCCAGCAGTCACAACAGATAGCGCAACAAGGCCATCAGCTGTCTCAACTGACCGAGATGCTACAGCAGCTACTACCACAGCTTCAGCAATCATCTCCTCCGCCAGCTCCTGCACCTCCTCCGCAGCGAGTGGCCGCTTCCAGCCTACAACTACCCTTGCCGGATAAATTTGATGGGGACTCTAAGTTTTGCCGTGGCTTTCTTTCACAATGTTCCCTGCACTTGGAGATGATGTCGGACCAGTTTCCTACTGAAAGGTCTAAGGTGGCTTTCGTAGTCAGCCTTCTGTCTGGAAAAGCTCTGTCATGGGCCACACCGCTCTGGGACCGCAATGACCCCGTCACTGCCTCCGTACACTCCTTCTTCTCGGAAATTCGAAGTGTCTTTGAGGAACCTGCCCGAGCCTCTTCTGCTGAGACTGCCCTGCTGAACCTGGTCCAGGGTAATTCTTCCGTTGGCGAGTACGCCATACAATTCCGTACTCTTGCTTCCGAATTATCCTGGAATGATGAGGCCCTCTGCGCGACCTTTAAAAAAGGCCTATCCAGTAACATTAAAGATGTTCTGGCCGCACGAGAAATTCCTGCTAACCTACATGAACTCATTCATCTAGCCACTCGCATTGACATGCGTTTTTCCGAAAGGCGTCAGGAGCTCCGCCAGGATATGGACTTTGTTCGCACGAGGCGTTTTTTCTCCCCGGCTCCTCTCTCCTCTGGTCCTCTGCAATCCGTTCCTGTGTCTCCCGCCGTGGAGGCTATGCAAGTTGACCGGTCTCGCCTGACACCTCAAGAGAGGACACGACGCCGCATGGAGAATCTCTGCCTGTACTGTGCCGGTACCGAACACTTCCTGAAGGATTGTCCTATCCGTCCTCCCCGCCTGGAAAGTCGTACGCTGACTCCGCACAAAGGTGAAACAGTCCTTGATGTCAACTCTGCTTCTCCACGTCTTACTGTGCCTGTGCGGATATCTGCCTCTACCTTCTTCTTCTCCACTAAGGCCTTCTTGGATTCCGGATCTGCAGGAAACTTTATTTTGGCCTCTCTCATCAACAGGTTCAACATCCCAGTGACCAGTCTCGCCAGACCCCTCTACATCAATTGCGTTAACAATGAAAGATTGGACTGTGCCGTGCGTTACCGCACGGAACCCCTCCTAATGTGCATCGGACCTCATCACGAAAAAATTGAGTTTTTGGTCCTCCCCAATTGCACTTCCGAAATTCTCCTTGGACTACCATGGCTTCAACGCCATTCCCCTACCCTTGATTGGTCCACAGGGGAGATCAAGAGCTGGGGTACCTCTTGTTTCAAGGACTGCCTTAAACCGGTTCCCAGTACTCCCTGCCGTGACCCTGTGGTTCCCCCTGTAACCGGTCTCCCTAAGGCTTATATGGACTATGCTGACGTATTTTGCAAGTAACAAGCTGAGACTCTACCTCCTCACAGGCCTTATGACTGTCCTATTGACCTCCTCCCGGGCACTACTCCACCCCGGGGCAGAATTTATCCTCTGTCCGCCCCAGAGACTCTTGCTATGTCTGAGTACATCCAAGAAAATTTAAAAAAGGGGTTTATCCGCAAATCCTCCTCTCCTGCCGGAGCTGGATTTTTCTTTGTGTCCAAAAAAGATGGCTCCCTACGTCCTTGCATTGACTACCGCGGACTTAATAAAATCACGGTAAAAAACCGCTACCCTCTACCTCTTATCTCTGAACTCTTTGATCGCCTCCAAGGTGCCCACATCTTTACCAAACTGGACTTAAGAGGTGCTTATAATCTCATCCGCATCAGGGAGGGGGACGAATGGAAAACGGCATTTAACACTAGAGATGGACACTTTGAGTATCTGGTCATGCCCTTTGGCCTGTGCAACGCCCCTGCCGTCTTCCAAGACTTTGTTAATGAAATTTTTCGTGATCTCTTATATTCCTGTGTTGTTGTGTATCTGGACGATATTCTGATTTTTTCTGCCAACCTAGAAGAACACCGCCAGCATGTCCGCATGGTTCTTCAGAGACTTCGAGACAATCAACTTTATGCCAAAATGGAGAAATGTCTGTTTGAATGTCAATCTCTTCCTTTCCTAGGATACTTGGTCTCTGGCCAGGGACTACAAATGGACCCAGACAAACTCTCTGCCGTCTTAGATTGGCCACGCCCCTCCGGACTCCGTGCTATCCAACGTTTTTTGGGGTTCGCCAATTATTACAGACAATTTATTCCACATTTTTCCACCATTGTGGCTCCTATCGTGGCTTTAACCAAGAAGAACGCCAATCCTAAGTCATGGCCTCCTCAAGCGGAAGACGCCTTTAAACAGCTCAAGTCTGCCTTTTCTTCTGCTCCCGTGCTCTCCAGACCTGACCCATCTAAACCCTTCCTATTGGAGGTTGATGCCTCCTCAGTGGGAGCTGGAGCGGTTCTTCTACAAAAAAATTCTTCTGGGCATGCTGTTACTTGTGGTTTTTTTTCTAGGACCTTCTCTCCGGCGGAGAGGAACTACTCCATCGGGGATCGAGAGCTACTGGCCATTAAATTAGCACTTGAGGAATGGAGGCATCTGCTGGAGGGATCAAAATTTCCAGTTATTATTTACACCGATCACAAGAATCTCTCCTATCTCCAGTCTGCCCAACGGCTGAACCCTCGCCAGGCCAGGTGGTCTCTGTTCTTTGCCCGGTTTAATTTTGAAATTCACTTTCGCCCTGCCGATAAGAACATTAGGGCCGATGCTCTCTCTCGTTCCTCGGATGCCTCGGAAGTAGAGCTCTCTCCGCAACACATCATTCCTCCTGACTGCCTGATCTCCACTTCTCCAGCCTCCATCAGGCAAACTCCTCCAGGGAAGACCTTCGTTTCTCCACGCCAACGCCTCGGAATCCTCAAATGGGGTCACTCCTCCCATCTCGCAGGCCATGCAGGCATCAAGAAATCCTTGCAACTCATCTCTCGTTTCTATTGGTGGCCGACTCTGGAAACGGATGTTGTTGATTTTGTGCGGGCCTGCACTGTCTGTGCCCGGGATAAGACTCCTCGCCAGAAGCCTGCTGGTCTCCTTCATCCTCTGCCTGTCCCTGAACAGCCTTGGTCTCTGATTGGTATGGACTTTATTACAGACTTACCCCCATCCCGTGGCAACACTGTTGCAGGCTCTAAGAAGAGGGGGAGACCCAAGGGGGGGGGGTACTGTTACGCCGAGCGCTCCGGGTCCCCGCTCCTCCCCGGAGCGCTCGCAACATCCTCGCTACGGCAGCGCCCCGGTCAGATCCACTGACCGGGTGCGCTGCGATACCGCCTCCATCCGGGATGCGATTCGCGATGCGGGTGGCGCCCGCTCGCGATGCGCACCCCGGCTTCCGTACCTGACTCGCTCTCCCTCGGTCCTGTCCCGGCGCGCGCGGCCCCGCTCCCTAGGGCGCGCGCGCGCCGGGTCTCTGCGATTTAAAGGGCCACTGCGCCACTGATTGGCGCAGTGGTTCCAATTAGTGTCTTCACCTGTGCACTCCCTATGTATACCTCACTTCCCCTGCACTCCCTCGCCGGATCTTTTTGCCCTTGTGCCTAGTGAAAGCGTTTCCTTGTGTGTTCCTAGCCTGTGTTCCAGACCTCCTGCCGTTGCCCCTGACTACGATCCTTGCTGCCTGCCCCGATCTTCTGCTACGTCCGACCTTGCTTTTGTCTACTCCCTTGTACCGCGCCTATCTTCAGCAGTCAGAGAGGTTGAGCCGTTGCTAGTGGATACGACCTGGTTACTACCGCCGCAGCAAGACCATCCCGCTTTGCGGCGGGCTCTGGTGAACACCAGTAGTAACTTAGAACCAGTCCACTAGCACGGTCCACGCCAATCCCTCTCTGGCACAGAGGATCCACCTCCTGCCAGCCGGCATCGTGACAGTGGCCCTATCTTGAACGTGATGTTTCTGATTTTGTTTATTCCTGTGAAACTTGTGCCAGTGACAAAATTCCTCGACAGAGGCCTGCAGGGCTCTTACAGCCTTTACCCATTCCGGACTGACAGATGTGAGTCAACGCGTCATATTGTGTTTGCACCGTGTTTTTCAATAAACACATTTCACTTGGCAGAAGATTACAGAGAGTGCCGGAATTGCTCTTTCTACTATTGCCATTTATTCCACGTGCACCACCAAGGGACTCGAGTGCCGACTCTTATTCATTTATTTTACCCATTCCGGAGACTCCCTGGTTCCATATCGCCATGGATTTCATCACCGATTTGCCACAATCTCATAATAACACTGTCATTTGGGTCGTTGTAGATCGGTTTTCCAAGATGGCTCATTTTATTCCTCTACCAGGTCTTCCTTCAGCCCCGCAGCTGGCGAAGTACTTCTTGTTACATGTCTTTCATTTACATGGTCTTCCTCAGCATATCGTTTCGGATCGTGGTGTACAGTTTGTCTCTAAGTTCTGACAATCCCTTTGTAACCATCTGGACATCAATCTGGACTTCTCCTCGGCCTACCACCCTCAGTGCAACGGTCCGGTGGAGAGGGTTAATCAAATTCTTGAGACTTATCTTCGGCATTTTGTTTCAGGTCGCCAAGACGATTGGGCCGACCGTCTTCCCTGGGCTGAATTCTCATATAATCATAAGGATTCTGAGTCCACGAGGTCGTCTCCCTTTTTTGTTGTCTACGGACTCCATCTCCATTCTCCTCTTCCTCTCCCAGTTTCCTCCGGTGTGCCTGCTGTTGATGAGTAGTGTTGGGCGCGAATATTCGCATTTCAAATTTTTATTGTGAATATCGCAAATTTGCGAATTCGCGAATATTGCGCATATATTGGCTATAAATTCGAAATTGCGAATATTTGTTTTTTCCGCATATGTGCATATGCGCATATTCGCATATGTGCATATTCGCATATGGTATATTCGCATATGTGAATATTCGCATATTCCTTCTTTTAACTTGTGGGCCAATTAGAATGATGCAAATACACTTGGCAGAGGCTATCAACAACATCCCTAGCAACCAATAGTAAAGTTGCCCACCCCCTCACTGTTTTCTTCCTGTGAATATGCGAATATAACAAATACGCAAAATTCGCGAATATAGGACGAATATTCGTCTATATATTCACGAAATATTGCGAATTCGAATATGGTCAATGCCGCTCATCACTATTGATGAGCAACAGACCTGACAGTCATTATCCCAGGCTTCTTCATGCATGAAGGCACAAGCTGATAAGAGTAGAAGACCTCCTCCGTCCTTTTCTCCTGGTTACATGGTGTGGCTTTCATCAAAGTACATCCGCTTCAAGATACCCTATTATAAGCTTGGTTCTTGCTACGTTAGTCCCTTCCAGATTCTGCAAAAAATGTATCCTGTCTTCTACAAACTCTACCTGCCTATCCTGTCTACCTGCTACGTTCCATATTCCCCATTCCTTCTACGTCTCTCTCCTCAAGCCTCTTGTCATAAACCGGTTTTCTCAAAAGAATCTTGTCCCCACACCTGTCTCCAGCTCTTCTGACGTCTACAAAGTTAAAGAGATTCTTGGCTCTAAAACCGTGAGAGGTAAACAATTTTTCTGGTCGACTGGGAGGGTTTACGGTCCTGAGGAGAGATCTTGGGAGCCTGAGGATAATATTCTGGACCGTGACTTTCTCAGGAGTTTTCTGACTCGTAAAAGGAGGGGGAGACCAAGGGGGGAGGGGTACTGTTACGTTATGCGCTCCGGTCGTACACGCTGGCCGTGAGCGCATGGTCCTGTTACCTGCTGCTGCTGGCGGGGCTGGGATTCGCATCGTGGGACACGCCTGCTTGTGTATCCCAGCCCGTCACTCACCTGGTGCTTCTCCTCCCCGCCTCTGCCTCCCTGCTCCAGCGCGCATGTCCCCGTCCCCTAGGGTGCGCCAGAGCTTTAAGATTTAAAGGGCCAGTGCGCCCATTAGTGAAGTAACACCTGTGGCTCATTGATAAATTCCTCCACCTCCCACTTCTCTGCCGGATCTTTGTTGCCGAAGTGCCTGTGAGAAAGTGTTCCTGAGAGTTGCCTTGCCGTGTATCATACCCTTTGCTCCGTGACCTGACCTTGCTCCTTTGCCACCTGCCTACTGACCACTTGCTACCTTCCTGACTACGCTACTGTGCCGCCAGCCCTGACCTTCTGCTATTCTAACCACGAGTTGCCTTATACCACCTGTGCCTCGAATCTCCTCAGCCGCCTGTGCCGAGTCGAGCTGTGCCAGGGGTAGCGACCTGGGTGCCGCCTGCTGCAGCAAATCCATCCCACTTTGCGGCGGGCTCTGGTGAAAACCAGCGGCACCTTAGACTCCGCTCCATGGTACGGTCCGAGTCATCTACCACACAAGTCCAGCGGATCCACTATCATCAGTGTTCCAGTCTACTGAAACGTGAGTGTTACAATTCCTTTTTTTTTTCTACCAACAAGAACAAATGCTGGCTAATGAAGAGAAGAGTGTGGGGAGAACACTTGTGAGATGTCAGTGGAAAGTGCTGTTGGCATGTAAGGTGCAGAGTCATCGGCAACAATTACCAGGCAATAGTGGAATGCAATAACTTTTACCAAATAATAACTCTTTATTTATATAGCACACAGATTCCACAGCACTGTACACTCAAATTGGTCCCTTGTCCCCATTGGGGTTTACAATCTAAACCTATCATTATGTTTTTGAAGTGTGGGAAGAAACCAGAGTACACGGAGGAAAGCCACGCAAACAGGTAGAGAACATACAAACTCTTTGCAGATGTTGTCCTTTGTGGGATTTAAACCCAGGACCCCAGTGCTGCAAGGCAATAGTGCTAACCCCTGAGCCACCTTGAATGTGCAGCCACAAGCTTAGCAATAGCAAGTGCAGGATCAGAATGTCAATATAAAGGTTCAGTCTTTCAAATGAGGGAAGCACACTTGAATGTACAGGGAACTTGGTAACAGTCTCTGATTTTAGCCCCACTGTGCTCAGTTATCACTCACTGTCAGTGCCAACACACAATTGCGGCCGGATGAAGTGCATGTGCACGAAATCAACCAGTTAATCGCCTCCTGAGCTTCCCTCACTTTCTCCTGCCTCATGGACGGACCTCGTGTCGATTAGCAGCTAGCGTCTTACTGTGAGTTGCCGGGCACCCTTTTCTTTATTACTGGTATTTTTTTAATTGCATTTATTCTGTCCAGGCACCACTGTTACGCAGGACATTTTTCATGTATACGGACTACCTTTATATACTTTCTTGGATATTTGTGGGACCTCTTATAGTTCTATTCATTGCATTTTCTTATAGACAGTTAGGTGCCATAGCCACCATCTTTTTCTACTTTATAAGATTTGTAAATTACTTCTATTAAAAAATCTTAATCCTTTCAGTACTTATGAGCTTTTGAAGTTAAGGTTGTTCTTTTCGGTCTAAATCCTCTCTGATGACACCTGTCTCGGCAAACGCCCAGTTTGGAAGCAAATCCTCATAGCAAACCTCTTCTAAACTGGGCGTTTCCCGAGACAGGTGTCATCAGAGAGGATTCAGACCGAAAAGAACAACCTTAACTTCAGAAGCTCATAATTACTGAAAAGATTAAGATTTTTTAATAGAAGTAATTTAAATCTGTTTAACTTTCTGGAGCCAGTTGATATATCTAAAAAAGTTTTTTCCTGGAATACCCCTTTAATCTGAACCTTTAAAGCTGGTGGAATTACATAGGTCAGTTATAGAGAGGTGTTCTTACTGCTGTCTGTTTCAAAGTAAAGTTCAGTCAAATAAGAAGTCTGACTTGTCAGTTTCCAGCCCTTATCTTTGCTGGCCTAAATGACCTTCTAAGATTATTTTAAACCACATCAACGATCACCTTTACTCAGCTGGGCAGCTCTGTGTGTCGGCTTGTAGCGGCGGATTTCCCTGGACACACAGAGCTACCAGGCCGCAGCAGAGCATTGGTGCATCTGCAGCATGAAATACATGAGATAATTTCATTCAAAGGCTGCTCCCTGTCTGTCGCCAGGTTGGGTGTGGTTCTGCAGCCCAGTTCCATTAAAATGAATGGAGCCAAGTTGTAATATATTACACTTAGAATTGATGCCAAAAAGCTCAACATTTGATCAGGCAAGAGAAACTTGGAAGATCTGCAATAATGGAAAAAAATTACAGGTTCATTGTTGCACATAACTTCTTTGTTTTAGTAATGTACATACTGTTTGATCAAGGAGAAAAAAAATCTCCTAAATTTGTTCTATCAAAACCATTTATTATAGTTTGACATCCTTTTTAGGAAAACCATGAATAATAATAATACTAATAAAGTTATAGCTAGGTAGTCACCACTTCTAGTGATCTATTTACTTAAGGTTTGTAGGTTATAACATATGTATATGTAATAGATGCTAAAGGGAAATTTGAATGAGACAGAACCTGAACGTAGCCTACAAAGCTGGTACTGTGATACTCTCGATAATGTAGCCTATAGTGTACTTTATTACCATGGTTGGTGTAGTTGAGAAAATGATATTTGTACCAGTTAAGTAATGTACAAAATGATGTTCGCTTCATGACAACTGATGACAGTTTAAGTGACAGCCAAGTGTTTTTCTATGTGTCTCAAATCTGGGAATGAAACTCAAGACTCTGCTTAGTTTAATTTAATATTTAGATAGGAAGACTTCATGAATATATCTATTATTGCTTTAGTTATAAAAAAAAATCCATTTAGTTTGATTTACAGATATAGCAATGTACACCACTTCTCCAAAGATATATGGTTTATATTATATTTCTTTTATTCCAAATGGGAAAAATCCATCAGAAAAATCACAGGAAGGCTTGTATAGTAAGTATCAAAGGAGCTTTCTGTTTTGCAAAAGGAATGGGCTAAACCGTGCAAATGAATCTAGGAAGAAATATCCAGCTTCACGATCAAGAGAGGAAAAGGCTTCACGTACACTGCTTTGTATGAAAGTAATGACTTTATTAATAGCACGTACTATCGTCTCACTTGTATTCGTATCCTGCAAAATGGGCTACTGTTTTGTTACTCTTTTTTTTGTATGGAAAAAAACTAAGGTTTTATTTTTCTTCAATATCTCCAGGGGAACATTACATATGGAACTTTTCCTAAACCGGCAGCAGAAAGGTTCATTAACTTGTAAAATAGGATTAGTCTAGAATGAAATATATGCATTAAATTGGAAAAACAATTAAGTAATAGGAAAAGAATCCAAAATGGTAAAGTAATCATTAACAGATCAGCTATCCACTGACTGTATGTATAAATGTATGTATAGATACAGCTGTAAACGAAGTTGCAGAAGATAAATATGTCCTATTACAAAAGACGTCCAGTAGAAAACTGCTGCATATTATGTCGATCAAATATACGAACAACTAGTTCTGGACAATTTTTTGGTCCTGAACTAACTAGAATTGTTAGGATTGTTAGGTATAGAATGTTCCTGCATGGCCATTGTTACCTCCATTCCTTCATTGGGGTTGCCAAACATTTCAGAGTTCAGAGCTGCTGTTATTGTGTCTCCTTCTCATAGGGTGCCCATGTGGTTTTTCTGCCACTTGAAGGGCCAGGAAGTACACTCAGGTCTGCTTTCTGGCCAATCACTACCAGTCACCTCCTAATAAAGGTTATTACTCCCATACCCACTGTGCCTGAGCAACAAGGTTTCTGAGTGTTACAGCAAAGTTGCTCTTTGTATGCAGTTTTGTTACAGTCTTCCTTACTGACTCTATCTTTGCATGTTCCACTTTGCCTCTCCCATGTATGACTTCGACAAGTACCTGGACTTGTCTCTGCCTGCCACTCTGTGCTACACACTGGTGTCTCTTGGCCCAAAAGGTCAGCTTCCATGCACACCAGGACCACTCTCAAGGTATCCACCTGGTAACCCCCTAGAGTGAGAACCAGATCCTCTTAGGTGAGGGTCAAATCGTGAGAACCAGAAAATGTCCTGAGCATTGGCAAAAGCAAAATCACCTGGGTGGCATACTGGGTCCACTCTCATTGCTACAGATACATGGATATTATATATTAGTTTATAGCTAAACATCGCTAAAAAGTACCTCCTTGTAGGTACTTGCCTGGTAAAACTATGAGAGACAAACATCTCCTCATTCACCAATTTGTATTAATATATATACTGTATAAAACTCAATGGCGCTGATTTACTATTGTAAACCCGACATCTGTGTGCGCTAGAATTGAAAAAACCCCACAAATTCTCCATTTTACTCAGAAAATCCGAAAAGGGGGCGTGATCATTGGGAAAATGGGGTGTGGTCACCGAAAAGGGGGTGTGTCTCCGACATTTTCACAAAAACCCAATATATTTACTAAGATTTCCACAGAAAATGTGGTGGATTTGAGCTGAAGAAAACCCTACAGATCAGAGCATGTGTAAAATGGAGGGAAAAGGGCAAAGTGTAGGGAAGCCTTAGTAAATAGTGTTGCTCGCGAATATTCGCAATACGAATTTTATTCGCGAATATCGCATATTCGCGAATTCGTTTATTTATTTATTTTTTTCAGTACACATCACAGTAATCACCCCTCTCTGCTTCCAGCTTGTGTGGTGTAAAGAAGGCTCTAATGCTAATTTGTATATGCTAATTTTCACATATGCAAATTTTACATATGCGAAAATAAAACGCAAATATTACGAATATGCTAATTTAGCGAATATATGACGAATATTCGTCAATATATTTGCGAATATTCGCGAATTCGAATATGGCCTATGCCGCTCAACACTATAAATACCATGGAAAAATAATTGTAGGCAGTTAAAACCCACAAAGAAACCTACACTCCACTCTTACTAAATCAGGGCCAATGTGTGTGTATGTATGTGTGTATGCTCCAGCATCACTTCCAAACGGCTGAAGATGTTTCGACAAAACTTGGTATACATGTTGCTTATATGTCAACTACATATAGATAGATAAATTAGCCCTTACCCACCTTATTTTTGAGGGTCAGGGTTTTGGTTTAAAGTCCCATACAAGTCTATTGGAAATGTATGTTCCAGCATAACTTCCAAATGGCTGGAGATATTTTGATGAAACTTAGTACACTTGTTACTTTTATGTCAAATAATTTTACGTGAAGGATGTTTTTTTTTTTCTTAAGTCCCATGCAAGTATATGGGACTTCCAGTAGGTTTTTCCACAAGTCTGCTCTGCATCTCCTGGTGAGTGCGTCAGTCCTGCCACACCCTTCCTGCATGCCATACCCCAACTCACACCCATCATTTAAGTCACAACCCTTTTATTTTCTACCCTTTTTGTGCATTGGTCCCGCTTGGAAGTCACGCCCACTTCCACAAAAACACACATCCTTCTATTTTCGGCCTACAATCTCTTCATCACAACTGGGATATGGGTTGGGATATGGGGACGGGATATGAGGACGGGATATGAGGACAGGATATGAGGATGGGATATGCGGACAAGATATGAGGATGGGGTATGAGGTCAGATATGAGGACGGGATATGACATCAGGATATGAGGTCAGGATATCATGACGGGATATGAGGACAGGATATGAGGTACAAGTACTTACTCCTATGTTGCTTTTCCTCCCTCACAAGGATTAGGAAGGAAAAACTGGGCAACCCCGGGTGCTAGTATATTGATAATACAATTGGACTACTTCTAATAGTTCAAGAATAAGGTGAGCATATAGTTATTTTATCAGAAAATGTGTGTCAGAACATTTGTATATCTATGAAATATAATTATTAGCCTGATTCCTTTTGGCAGAGACACCTCCTACACCTGTAGTAGAGGTAGCATAACAGCATCACAGAATACCAAAACTCTTTCCTTTAAATTGTTTCTATCTATTGTTGACTGTAGCTGCATAATACATTTAGTCCTCATTTTCCCTGGGTCTATGTCTCCACATATACTGTAATTAGTGGAAAGCTGGCATAGTGTGATCCCTCAGGGTTTGATAGCATTGGGACACAATCATCTCATGCCAAGGGAAAGTAGTTAGAAGGAACATACATTATTTTAACTCCCTACATTTCAGATAAAATTACATAAAATAAGCAATGTGCAATCAGGAATGTTATTATATGTAATGTACATCGGTTAAATATTTGATAAGAAAAATGATAGCAGCTAAATGAAAGTGTCAGAATATATGACATTGTTTTGACAATCTGCTATACTTCTTATCTAGCTTAATTGTCTGGTGGAAATATTTCTTGAGACGTAAATGAGTTAGTTTCTGTAAGCGTCTCTCATATTGTCATCAAGAATCCTGCATTGTGTAGATTTAAATGACAAATAATGTCATGCCATTTTTGTCATTTCATTTATGCTTTATGCCAATCTACAATCACTGGTAAAAACAGAATTATTGTATGAATATACAGTTGTTTACAAAAGTTTAGGCACCCCTGACAATTTCCTTGATTTTCATTTATAAATAATTGGGTGTTTGGATCAGCAGGTATGCAAATGCATATTTGGACAAGCCAGCTTCATTTTGGAAGAAGGCACTGTGGACTGAGGAAACAAAGTTGGAGTTATTTGGTCATAACAAGGGGCGTTATGCATGGCGTCAAAAGACCACAACATTCCCAGACAAACACTTGCCACGCACAGTAAAATTTAGTGGAGGTTCCATCATGATGTGCGATGTGTGATGTGAAGTGGACTGTCCATGCTCAGTAACCATCAAACCTACTGAAATGGAGATTTTCTACGAGGAGGAATGGTCCAAAATCCCTTCAGCTGTTATTTCTGCTAAAGAATGATCAACTAAATATTGATGGGATATTTCTCTTCGGGTGCCCCAATTTATGCACCTGTCTACTTCAATTTTAAAACCTGCGACCCGTGGTCTAATAACTTAATATGAAATTGACTTCCAGTCTTTGTTTTATTGCATTCCATACTCTTTCTTTAAGGAATTATACCTTCATTTGTGCCAAGCATGCACCTTATTTTTATAACAATGTTGCTGATGCTTTTTCTTACCTTCAGTGCCATTGTTCAGGAACCCCTTAATCAGTGTGCTGCAAAATTCGGTGTCAGTGGTTCAACCATAGCTTTAGTTGGAACTAAGGGGCCTAGGCCAATCCTCGGCCAATCCCTCCATCAAATTTTACAGTTGGCACAGAGCAGTCAGGCAGGTAATGTTCTACTAGCATTCCTAGCAAACTGGTCCATCAGACTGTCAGAAAGAGTAGTGTGATTCATTGCTCTACAGAGCATGTTTTCACTCCTCCGGAGTTCAGTGGTAGCTTGATACCACTCCATCTGATTCTTTTTATTGTGCTTGGTGATGCAGGTAACTGCTTGCCCATGGTTAAACTGTGAAGCTCCCGGGGCAGTTTTTGTGTTGGGTTTTTATACTAGATGAGGTCTCCAACTCTGTAGTTATTGAGTCAGCAGAGTGTTGGCATCTTTTATGCACTATGGGGGAGATTTATGAAAACTTGTACAAAGGAAGAACAGAGCAGTGGCCAATAGCAACCAATCAGATTCCAGCTTTCATTTTTCAGAGGCCTTTTTAAAAATAAAAGAAGCATCTGATTGGTTGCTATGGGCAACTGCTTCACTGTTCCTCTGCACAGATTTTGATAAGTTTCCCGCTATGTGTCTCAGCACTTGGTCATCCCGTTCTGTAACTCTACATAGTCTATCGCCTCAAGGCTTAGCTGCTGTGGTTTCAAAACACTTCCACTTTTTAATATTATCGCTCATGGAAGATCTAGAAGGAAAGAAATATCAATAGCTGACTGGTTGCCTAGCGGTGGCTCCTATTATGGTACCACACTGGAATTCAGTGAGCTCTTTGGAATGACCCATTCTTTTACAAATGTTTGTACAGGCAGATCAGTTGCAGGAGGTCAAGGTCTCAGTGTTCAGACCCCGACCAATCCCCCACGGTAGTGCGTTTCACTCGCCGGCTGGCTGTGATCTCCATCCCAACTGCAAGAGACGTTTCCATAGACTTATAATGGAGTTGATTCCTGCAACTGGATATGTGTATGCATGTGATAGTCCTAAGGTAGTATTGTGCCCACTTTAGGTGTGATCACCTCCTGTGACCCTCCAGTGCCCCATGCCAACCTAGCAGCCTGCCCCTGTTCCTCTTGTAGAGCAGTGACCCCCAGAGTTGTGTGTGTAGGAGGGTAATGTATGCTGATGTGAGTGCCCGAGGAGAGGGGGGGCTGTGTGCTGCACGGCCTGGGCACTCCGCCTCTACCCCTGGCAGCTCGGATATTTAAAGCTCACAAGTGGGTGGGAGCAGACAGTGCACGCCACCACCGTCACTACCTCTGCTGCTCCCCACTTAAAGTTCAGTCACCAGAGAGTGACTACACAGGGCAGAGGAGGAAACAAGTGCCAAGAGGAGCCAGCACTGTCCTGCCAGCGGAGCCTCAAACCCCTACCCCTGGGTACTAGGTGCCCCAACTTATCACCCCTCTTCTTTCTCTCTACCGCCAGTGTGAGGTGCAAACTTACAATGTAGAAATACACAGTGTAAATGCATAGGCCGACATTTATCAATGAGTTTACACCATTTTTTCTCCGCACAAAAGGCGCTATTTTGGCGCACTGTGTGTTATTTTGCGCCTTTTAGTGGTAGAATATTTTAGTCATTCCAGATGTTTTGGAGTAGCAGTACACGCTTTTCAATTCAGCGTATGCCGTGGACTGAAATTTATGATCTGCGCCTTTTGTAAAAAGGTGCAAAAAAGGCACAAAGCCACTGAAAAGTGTCCAAAACTACACCATCCCAGACCTGGTGTAGCTTTTTGGTGTATGTGAAGAGAGAAATTTCAGAAAATGTTTACCTGCACAAAATTTATCAAATGCTCTGTGAACATTTAATAAATTTGGTGCTCCTACACATTACCAGCACACAAAAAAAGGGTGTAAAAAATGCTTCACTTACACCTACAATGATAAATGCGGGCCATAGTGCAGAAATACACAGTGTATAGTGTTAAGCGCTCCAAGGACGTAGAAGTGTGGTGACACGGGGGTGCAAGATACACTTGTCAATTCATGACGGAAGGGCACCGTTAGCCTATACACGGAACGAGGTGGAGACAGCTTCTCCTGGGCCAGACACAGGGGGTAAGAAACACACCGACGTCGGGTTGCGGATAACTGAGCAGGTGTAGATGGTACAACACACAGTACGGAGCAGAGTAGAAGGGATGAAGTTTAACCTTTGGGAGCCCTGTTGCCTTGCTGGGACTTATGGTGATTTTCACCCACTTGATTGATATAGACTTTAGATTTGAGACTGGAACAAATGCTACGCTGACTAGGGTTCTAACAAGGTCCAATTACTAACACCACCAGGGCTTGACTCACCGCTGTACGGAGGAACACTTGCAGAATGGTGGGGCTGACTTGAGAAGATATTTTGTCAGGCTTTTCTCAGGACACTCCACACATAACTTCCACCTCCTTTCCACACTGTACTCAGGACACAGCTCTAGGCTGAACTCCACTCTATAAAAATAAGGATTTAGGGTAACACTGCATCTTCCCATCTTAACCGCCCCCACATCCTGGGACTTAAAGGGGTACTCCGGTTAAAACCTTTTTTCTTTTAAATCAACTGGTGGCAGAAAGTTAAACATATTTGTAAATTACTTCTACTAAAAAATCTTAATCCTTCCAGTACTTATTAGCTGCTGAATGCTACAGAGGAAATTCCTTTCTTTTTGGAACACTGATGACATCACAAACACAGTGCTCTCTGCTGACATCTCTGTCCGTTTTAGCAACCATGCATAGCAGATGTATGCAAAGGGCAGCATGGTGGCTCAGTGATTAGCACTGCTGCCTTGCAGTGCTGGGGACTTGGGTTCAAATCCCACTAAGGACAACAATAAATAAAGCGTTATTATTATTATTATAACGTCAGCAGAGAGAACTGTGGTCGTGATGTCATCAAAGAGCATTCCAAAAAGAAAAGCATTTCCTCTGTAGTATTCAGCAGCTAATAAGTACAGGAAGGATTAAGATTTTTTAATAGAAGTAATTTACAAATATGTTTAACTTTCAGCCACCAGTTGATTTAAAAGAAAAAAGGTTTTCACCGGAGTACCCTTGAACGGGGTTTAAACCATTCTCATGAGCAAAGAATGTGTTAAACCCGGTGGGTCCTGGTTGCTACAGGCAGCCAGGACCCATGGCTAATGCCGGGCGCCGCCGGCTGGGCTGATGCCCGGCATTAACCCTTTAGACAGCGCGATCAAATTTGATCGTGGCATCTAAAATATGGGTTTAACGGTGCCGGTAGCTCAGTGGAGCTGATCGGGACATCCGCGACGACATGGAGTGAGTGCTATGCAGGCTAGAGCAGCAGAGCAAGATGACACTGATCAATGCTATGCTATGGCATAGCATTGATCAGTATATGCAATCAGAAGATTGCATGTTATAGCCCCCTATGGGGGCTAAGAAGGAAAAAAAAGTGTAAAAATAAAAGCTAATAAAGTGAATAAACCCCTTCCCTATTAAAAGCTAAAATCACCCCCTTTTCCCATTTTTTAAATAAAATAATGTAATAAAATTTTTTTTATCTAATGTGGTACCGCCACGCGCATAAATATCCGAATTATTAAAATATAAGGTTAGCTAAACCGCATGGTTGATGGCGTACACATAGAAAAATACCAAAATCTAAAATTGTGCTTTTTTGGTCACTTTATATACCATAAAAAGCTAATAAAAAGCGATCAAAATGTCCCATCAAAACAAAAATGGTACCGATAAAAACTACAACCCCTTAAGTATTTTGCTAGAAAAAGTGTTGACCCCCTCACAAAAACCACTAGAGCATTCCTCCTGGACACCTCCGATATCTTACAGGTTATCAAGGATCAATAACATCACAGAAGATACATGGCTTGTATCTATTGACGTGTCAAGTTTATACACTTCAATAGTACATGAGAGGGGTATTGAGTTGACAAGTTAGTTATTGAATTCCAGTGATTACACAATGGCACAGAAATAATTATTTCTGGGTCTACTACGTATTGTACTAGAAGAAAATTATTTTTATGTATGAGGATGCTTTTTACTTACAGAGGCAAGGATCGGCAATGGGGGCGAATGTGCCCCCCCCCCACCCCATACGCTAATGCCTTTATGGCCTGTTTTGAGGAGGTCCATGTATACCCACATCAGCTTTTCCGACGATACATCAGAACCTGGAAAAGGTTTATAGATGACGTTTTCTGCGTATGGGAGGAGCCACATTCCCACCTCTTACAATTTATGGAACACCTAAACAATGTCAGACCAGGGCTCAAATTTACATTGGTCAGTGACCAGACTCAGGTGAGCTTTGTGTACACAATGGTAAAAAGGATAGTAGAGGGGGCCTTAAAATGGATTTATTCCGCAAACAAATGGATCGAAATAGGTTATTGCACTATACAATCTCCCACCCAATGTCTGTTAAAAAATCTATCCCTAGGACACAGAGAGAGTGGATTCAACGGATAGTCTCAGACCCTGAAGTAAGACAACATAGATTGGGAGAGTTGGATAAAAAATTCTGTCAAAGAGGCTATCCGGAACGAGTATTGGAGGAAGCTTGGGCCCCTTCTAACAGAGATAGGGAATTAATTAAACAACCTAGAATCCCTTCTGTGAGACAATTTCACCCATTGGTCTATAAAATTGATTCTATTGTCAAAAAACATTGGCAGGTGTTGAGAGGGTCTTACCCCAAAATTCAAGAATTTGCGAGTCCCCCATTGATCTGCAATAAGAGAACCCCAAACCTGAGGGACAAACTTGTCCGGGCAGATGTGGGATCACAAAAAACTGAATTATAACAAACGGTCCTAAGAAGCCAACGTAAGGGCACTTATGCGTGTCTACACTGCGCACAGTGAAGCAATGTGATCAAGAGTGACAGCTTGTTGCATCCACACACTGGATAGGTCATCAAACTCAAACATTTTAGTACTTGTGACTCAAAAAATGTGATTTACAACATCAAATATCCGTGCGGTCTCCTATACATTGGGAAAACTACCCAGCGTATAGGAGATTGCATAAATAGACATAAATCCTCAATTAGGTGTAAGAATCTCTTGTACCCCATTCCATTTCACTTTGAAAAAATGGGCCATAATATCTCACAACTATGGTACCAGGTGATAGATCATGTACAGTGCCCTAGCAGGGGTGGCGACATTAAAACCTTATTACGTAAAAAAAGAGGCATACTGGATCCATCGCTTGTCTACCCTGGAGCCTAGAGGTCTTAATAGGGACTACGATCTCTCTTCTTTTTTGTAAATAATATAGAATTAGTTTTTAATCTTTTTATTTTTTCTCATTGTTTATAGATTCTTCAGTGAAGGGAGGAATCTCAACAGAAATATGCAAGATGTATAAGATCAGTATAAATATGCTTATTTCTTCATGCATACCTTTAACCCCTTAACGCCAATGGACGTCAATGTACTTCTTGGTGCCATGGTACTTAACGCACCATAGCGTACATTTACACTACAACATAACCGCGAGCACCGGACCGGCTGCTATCAGCAGCCAGGGAGCCGCCGGTAATAGCAGACATCCGCAAATGCGCGGATGTCCGCCATTAATCCCTCAGATGCAGTGATCAATACAGATCACGGCATCTGCGGCAGTGTGGTACTTTAAATGGATGCTCGGTCGCCCGCAGCGCTTCTGTGGGGATCCGATCATCCAGCATGGTGGCCGGAAGTCCCCTCACCTGGCTCCGGCCGTCTCCCGGGGTCTTCTGCTCTGGTCTGAGATCGAGCAGACCGGAACAGAAGATCACCGATAACACTGATCAGTGCTATGCCCTATGCATAGCACTGAACAGTATTAGCAATCAAAGGATTGCTATAGATAGTCCCCTATGTGGACTATTAAAGTGTAAAAATGAAAGTAAAAGAAGTAAAATAAAAAAAGTAAAAAAATATGAAAAATCCCCTCCCCCAATAAAAATGTAAAACTTCCTTTTTTCCTATTTTACCCCCATAAAGTGTAAAAAAAAAATTAATACAAATATTTGGTATCACCGTGTGTGTAAATGTCCGAACTAATAAAATATAATGTTATTGATCTCGTACGACGAATGGCGTGAACGTTAAAAAAAAAAGGGCAAAATTGCTGCTTTTTTGTCACATTTTATAAAAAAAAAAAAAAAAAAAGTTTTATATACACAAATATGGTATCAATAAAAAGTACAGATCAGGCCAAAAAAAATGAGCCATCATACCGCCGCTTATACGGAAAAATGAAAAAGTTATAGGCCATCAAAATAGAAGGAGTTTAAACATAATAATTTGGTTAAAAAGTTTGTGATTTTTTTTTAAACGCAACAATAATAGAAAGTATATAATCATGGGTATCCATTTAATTGTATTGACCCACAGAATAAAGAACACATATAATTTTTACTGTACAATTGTACAGCGTGAAAACAAAACCTTCCAAAATTTACAAAATTGCGGTTTTCTTTTTAATTTCCCCACACAAATAGTATATTTTTGGTTGCATCATACATTTTATGGTAAAACGAGTGATGTCATTATGCAGGACAACTAGTCGCGTAAAAAACAAGCCTTCATACTAGTCTGTGGATGATATAAAAGAGTTATAATTTTTAGAAGACGAAGAGGAAAAAACGAAAATGCAAAAATGAAATTGGCCTGGTCCCTAAAGGGATAATCCGGTGAAAAACTTTTTTTTTTTTTAAATCAACTGGTGCCAGAAAGTTAAACAGATTTGTAAATTACTTCTATTAAAAAATCTTAATCCTTCCTGTACTTATTAGCTGCTGAATACTACAGTTGAAATTCTTTTCCGTTTGAAACACAGAGCTGTCTGCTGACATCATGAGCACAGTGCTCTCTGCTGACATATCTGTCCATATTAGGAACTGTCCAGAGTAAATGGAAATCCCCATAGCAAACATATGCTGTTCTAGACAGTTCCTAAAATGGACAGAGATGTCAGCAGAGAGCACTGTGCTCATGATGTCAGCAGACAGCTCTGTGTTTCAAAAAGAAAAGAATTTCCGCTGTAGTATTCAGCAGCTAATAAGTACAGGAAGGATTAAGATTTTTTAATAGAAGTAATTAACAAATATGTTTAACTTTCTGGCACCAGTTGATTTAAAAAAAAAAGTTTTTCACCCGAGTACCCCTTTAAGGTCAAAATGGGCTTGGTCCTTAAGGGGTTAATTATGCTTTAGGCAATATTATGCTAATATGACGTGTTTAATGTTTGTAAACATGGTATGGTATCCATAACAACCATTGATGTCAATACCGAAAGGAGAATGGGCTTCTGTGCATATATACTGTAATGGAACTATCTACTTGTATGTCATTCTGAGTAAGGCTTTGGCCAAAATGCATCATTACTAGTAATTAGCACTGTGTTAATAAACAATTTACACTTGGCAGAAGAAAACAGTGAGTGCTCGGATTTCTTTCCTTCAAGTACACAGCCTTCATCGTGCACCACCATACGAGTCTCGCGTGCCGACCCATTCTGTTGCAACTGATAAAAGCTACAGACTACGGCGCAAAAAATGAGTCCTCATATAGGGGCATGATGTCACACGCTGCCGGCCCGTGGTCGCCGGTAATCAGACCCAGAGCGAACATGCTCCGGGGACTGATTTTAACTGGGGTGCTGTGTGCAAGATCACGGGGATCCCCAGCGGCGCGACCCCGCGATCAGGCATCTTATCCCCTATCCTTTGGATAGGGGATAAGATGTCTAAGCTCCGGGGTACCCCTTTAATGCAAAGATTGGAGATCCTTCATGTGGTTTGTGCCTTTGTTGCTTACCACTTGCATTATTGGTGTAGAGTGCCACACATTTTATCTGAGAATTAGGCTGATGAGGATAACACTTCTGAGCTTTAGAAGTAGGGACCATTGGGACATACTGAAACAAAACACACATAAACACAACACTTCTTGAGGCTCTTCCTGAGGTTGCAGCATTTAGTACCAAGGTGACTCTGGAAGGCAGGCCGGAGCTGCAGTAGGCTATCCATTGCTACTGGTCCTGTGCCACGAGGCCCATTGACTTATAGCATCTTCTCCCCATGAGTATAGAGAACACCTCATGGCCACAAGACAAGTGACATACAGACTCCTTCCTCCATGCTAAATTCCGGCCAAGGTATCCCTTTCAATTTCGGGAGCACCTCATGCACTTTAGAAGACAATTATTACAAACGACATGGAACTTTTAGAGAGAGAACAATACATCCTGACTGAATACATTTCTGACTACACAACATTTGATTACTGTCTGGCTTTACGCATTTCACTTATAGTGATGAGCGGCATAGGTCATATTCAAATTCGCAATATTTCGCGAATTTATGGACGAATATTCGTTCACTTTTTTCTCAATGCGAAATTCGTAATGAAATTTGCAAAATGCACATGTACAATTATATCTTTCAACTAACTACTTTCCTATTGGTTGCTAGGGATGTTGCTAACCTCTGACAACTGTATTTGCATCCTTCTCATTGGCCCACAAGCTAAAAGAAGGGAGGGATCAGTGTCCTCTGGAAGTGCCGATATTTGCGAATTTTGCATATTTGCATAATCGCCTTCTTTGGACCACAAGCTGGAAGCATATTCATCATAACGAATATATTTCACAATATTCTAAATATTCACGAAATGCCGATATTTGTGATAAAAATTAGCTATTTGAATATTCGCACTTAACACTATTCACTAACAACAGCATTGAATAAAACATTAGAAAGAACAACAATAGGCTTTTGTCACCTGAAACTGGAACAAACAACTGTAGGTGAGCAATATTCTGGCTCACAATTTTCTTTTTTTGTAAGGTGGAGGCTGGGGTTCCAATCCGGGTTGGAAGCCTCTCTCTTCCTGGTGGGCCAAATGCTTCGGGGGCCTGGCCTTTGTACCAGCCGTTGAAGTAATACTCTGGATCCAAGAGACCTGTTACAGGTGGGACCTGGAGATATTCAGGTTGACGATAACAACCACCTGCACAGAGGCAACACCTGCCACTGGGGCTGCCGATGTTGTTGGTGCCAGCTCTTTCGGCCAAGCCTAGACAACAGGGGGCCATGGCGCAGATATGAGGAACCTCAGCTTTTCCCGCGGCACAGCAGTCGCAGGGGGAACCATCGCCAGTTCCGGAGACTATTACCTTCAGTTGGTAGGTGGCTCCTTCTTTGGTAGGGGTATGAGGTGCTCCTCCATATATTTTAGTTGCCCTGGCTCATCTCCAAACACCCACCGCAGCAATCGGGGGTGACTTGGGCCTAACTTGGGGCTCTGGCTTGGGCTGACAGGAAATACATCAGCCATGCAGCCTCTGCAACATCCCCCGTGCAACAGGGGGGCGGTCCTTTGAGTTCCACTTTGGGCTTGGCACAGCAACTTGGTGCCCGGGGTTGGGGTGTCTTGCTTGGCAGGAGCTCTGTTTGCAGCTTGCACATGCTGACAATAAAAAAGAACACAGTCTCTGGTCACAGTTTCTGTCTGTAATATGGCTGACAATAAAGTTCTCCCCCCTCTATTTCTTCAGCGCCGATCAACATAAGCAAAGTCCCGCACAATAAATGTGGCGCACACATCTGTTGCATGATTGTGCGTTCTCTAAAGTATCGGTACAGTTCAGACTGGGTTTTTTATTTATTTCTGTAAAAAAAGAAACAAATCATGGTAAAAACTTTGTGGGTCTTTTTCTCCTTTTACACTTTGTGAAAATGTGAGTACAGGGCAAGACCAGCATGCTGGTGTTGCCCCCAAATTTTCCTTTTCATAAGGGGTAAATAGAGAAAAAGACCCCTAAAATTCATAACACAATTTCTCCTGAGTACGGAATACTCCATATGTGGCACTAAACTGTTGCTTTGAAATACATCAGGGCTCCGGAGTGAAACAGCTCCATACACATTTGAGGCCTAAATTAGGGATTTGCATACCCTTTGCATACCCTTCTGGCAGTGTTTCCAGAACAGGGTGCCTTCAGCTGTTGCAAAACTACAACTCCCTGCATGGCTGGACAGTCAGTGTCTGTGCGTACGTGCATGCTGCGAGTTTTTGCTTTGCAGAAGCTGGAGGCTCAGTTTAGTAATTTTAAGGGGGGGGGGGAGTAACAGTGTAAGGGTGTGTATATGTAGTATTTTACTCTTTATTTTGTGTAAGTGTAGTGCTACAAGTTTGAGCCACGTGGATTTTCCGCAACTCAAACTCGGAGCGGGAAACTTACTGTAAACCCGCCCATGTGCTCTAACTTCAACTCCCAGCAACTGCACAGACAGCCAAAGGGCATGCATGAAGTTGCAGTTATGTAGTTTCATAACTACAATGCCCAGCATGCCTTTTGACTATATGTGCATGCTGGGAGTTATAGTAATACAACCTCTAGAGGCATACCACTACAACTCCAAGCATGTCCTTTGGCTGTCCGTGCATGCTGGGAGTTGTAGTTATGCAACAGCTGGAGGGAAAAGGTGAAACAAGCTGTTGCATAACTACAACTCCCAGCATACACGGGCAGTCAAAGGGCATGCTGGGAATTGAAGACTTGAACACCACTGTATGAACACTGCATTTCTGTGTACACCACTGTATGAACACTGTGCATTTCTACGCCCTGTACACAATAACATGAACACCCCTGTGTGAACACTGTATTACTACGTCCTTGAAGCGCTGAACACTATACACTGTGTATTTTTACACTATTCATTTACACTGTGTATTTCCATGTCCTCGGAGTGCAGAGCATTATACACTGTGGGATTTATTTATCAATAATGGTCTTTGCTAGATAACTTTTGCAGCTTTTGATGCATTTGTTTGGGCGGTGCTGTGCCAAATTTATTATAGTGTTGCATTGGCCATGATAAATTTCACGCAGATCCGCACATCCACTCCCAGGTAATTTTCTACCACCACTTTCAGATCATGTCTACCCTGATTCTGAGGAGCTTATTTGTCTGTGTGTTTGGCTTTATTTGTTTTAGTTGTAATTTTAAGGCAAATTATTGTCTAAAAGAAGGTCTGCAAAGAGAGTCTCCCTCACATTTGAGCAATAGTTTACCTTGCCACAGGCCATGAAAAAAACAAACAAAAACAAAAAACGTTAGTGATTGAGAGACGGAGGTTTTAGTTGAACAGGTAATTTATTTATTATTATTTTTTTTTTTACCTACCACCTCTTTTTTTTTATTTTGTTATCATCCCTTTGTTGGATATTTTGTTAAACTTGGGCACATGAAATTGTGAGATGTGGGTCATTGTTAACAATTTTATTGTTTCTTATGTCGCCATTCCTTTTTTGTACCTTAAAAATATCTGATTGTTTCATATGGATAACTGCTTTACTTTTCCTTTGCACTTTTTTTTTATTTTTAACTTTTCATGTCTTTAAACACTTTTATTCTCTACCCTATTCTATCTCTCTCTCTCTCTCTCTCTCTCTCTCTCTCTCTCTCTCTCTCTCTCTCTCTCTCTCTCTCTCTCTCTCTCTTTCTCTCTCTCCTCTCTTTTTATTTTTCTCTCTCTCTCTCTCGCCTTCGCTATGGCTGATGATTTTTTTTTCTTGGCTAACAGATGGGGCTAGTAATCTTTTTCATACCTGATTAGGAGGTGGTCTAGATTTGCGTTTTTTTATTGTGTCAGTTGCGGCAAGATTTGCTCAAAAATCAAAAGCATGTAGATCATAAATTTGTGACCACTGCTTCAAAAAAATGGCCTAGCAACACTAAAAGTTCAAATTGACAGATTTTAGAACTAAGAAAAAGAAACACAAAAAAACCTGCAATGCGAAAAATGTAGAACAATAAAAAGCACACGAACACAATGATAAATAACCTCCTGTGTATTTCTACACTATGCATTTACACTGTTTATTTCTACGTCTCTGGAGCGCTGAACAATATTGGGGAGATTTATCAAAACCTGTGCAAAGGAAAAGTTGCCCAGTTGCCCATCGCTTCTTTCATTTTGCAGAGGCCTTGTTAAAAATGAAAGAAGCAATCTGATTGGTTGCTATGGGCAACTGAGCAACTTTTCCTCTGGACAGGTGTTGATAAATCTCCCCCTATATACTGTGGGGGAGATTCTCAAAGAATTTTGCACCCCAAAAAATAAATTTTGCGTCAAAGTATCAACCACATTTTCAAAGAGCTTTGTGCCGCAGTTTACACTGTTCATGTCAGTTTTGTAAAAGTGAGCATGTCCATGTATATTGTCTGCTTTACATTATATTTTCAATGGGGTGAGAGTCTAGTTTACATCAAAAATTTCACACCACATTTAAGCTCAGAAATATTTTATTTATACAGTTATCGCTTGTCTGGGCACTAGTAACCATGGTATATTTTGTGAGATGTTTCCGACAGAACTCTCTGGGATGTAAAATGTGGTGCAAAAATCGGTAATTTTGGCACAAAAATTGACGATTTTGTCACCAAACTCTGCAATTTTGGTACAAAAAAATCCAATATGGCTGCAAAAAAAAAAAATTGGTGGTGCCAAAAAAAAGCAAATGTGGCGCGAAAATGAATTTCCACATATTTTCATCTTTTCAAAGCTGGCGTGCGTGTCCCCACCTCCTAGGGCACACGCACGCCGGTGCTTTAAAATTTAACTCAAGGACGCAGGGTTTTTCCGTTTTTGCATTTTCATTTTTTCCTCATCAACTTCTAAAAATCATAACACTTTCAGTTTTGCACATAAAATTCCATATGATGCCTTATTTTTTGCACCACCAATTCTACTTTGCAGTGAAATTAGTAATTTTAATAAAAAAAACATGGCAAAATAGAAAAAAAATTAATTGTATGACAAAATTGAAGAAAAAATGCCATTTCAGTACTTTCGGGGGCTTCCTTTTCTACACAGTGCATTTTTCGGTAAAAATGACACCTTATCTTTATTCTATAGGTCCATACAGTTAAAATGATACCCTACTTATATAGGTTTGATTTTGTCGTACTTCTGAAAAAAATCATAACTACATGCAGGAAAATTTATACATGAAAAAATCTCATCTTCTGACCCCTGTACCTTTTTTTTTTTCCGCGTATGGGCCGGTATGAGGGCTAATTTTTTGCGCCGTTATCTTAAGTTTTTATCGGTACCATTTTTGTATTGATCGGACTTTTTAATCGCTTTTTATTCATTTTTTCATGATAGAAAAAGTGATCAAAAATACACTATTTTGGACTTTGGAATTTTTTTGCGCGTACGCCATTGACCGTGCAGTTTAATTAACAATACATTTTTGTAATTTGGACATTTCTGCACGTGGCGATACCACATATGTTTGCTTTTATTTACACAGTTTTTTTTATGGGAAAAGGGGGGGTGATTCAAACTTTTATTAGGGAAGGGGTCAAATGACCTTTATTAACTTTTTTCACTTTTTTTTCCCACTTTTTTTTGCAGTGTTATAGCTCCCATAGGGGGCTAGAAAACTGCACACACTGATCTTTTACACTGATCCCTGCAAAGCCATGGCAAACACAATGACTGCTTTCTCTGAGGCACTAGGCACATACCGACTCGGTATGATACAGGGTCACGGCGTGAAACCGTTTTAAATACCGGGACCGAGTGTAGTGCGTACAGGTAAGCCCTACATCCTTAAGAGGTTAAAGGGCCAGTGCGCCCTTGATTGTTGCTTTCACCTGTGCCTTGTCTATAAGTGTGATCACCTCCCACACCTTCTTGCTTGATCTTTGTGCCTAGTGCCTCAGAGAAAGCAGTCACTGTGTTTGCCTTTCTGTGTTCCAGACTACTCCTCTTGTGACCTGACTGCGCTCCTGTGCCAACAGCCTACTGACCTTGCTACGTCCTGACTACGCTTCTGTGCCGCCTCTCCTGCCTTCCTGCCAGCCTCTCTACGTGTCATCTCTCCTGAGTCTAGTTACACCTAGCAGCCTGTGTGGACGAGTGATGCCAGGGGTAGAGACCTGGGTGCCACCTGCCACAGCAAGACCATCCTGCTTTGCGGCACCTTAGACTCCACTCCCTGGTACGGCTCACGTCATCTTCCACACAGGTCCAGAGGATCCACTACCACCTGCAATAACAGAAGATCAGGCGATGAATCCCACTGGGGTGCCTCTGCCAGATGTTTTGGATCTTTCCACCATTGTGGCTCAAAATTCGCAGCAGTTAGCTCGTCAGGCGCAACAACTGAATCAATTGTCTGCCATGATGCAACAGCTTCTTGCCGCCCAACAGCAACAGCAGCCGCAACCTGCTCCTGTGTCTCCTCCTGTACCTGCAGCTCCTTCCGGATCCAAGCTTCATTAGTATAAAGGGGATCCTAAGTTATGTAGAGGCTTCGTGACTCAGTGCTCTATGCATTTGGAGCTCATGGCGGATCAGTTTCCTGTGGAGCGAGCTAAAGTGGCCTTTGTGGTCAGTTTATTGTCCGGTAAAGCCCTGGCCTGGGCTACTCCCCTTTGGGATCGTAATGATCCGGTGTATTCAAACCTGCAGGCCTTTCTCTCAGAATTCCGCAATGTATTTGAAGAACCCGCATGGGCCTCCTCAGTCGAGATGGCACTTCTGAACCTCAGCCAAGGGAATTCCTCTGTTGGTGACCACGCGGTTCAATTCCGAACTCTTGCCTCTGAACTGGCTTGGAACGACGAGGCCTTGTGTGCTACATTTAAAAAAGGACTGTCTAGTAGAATCAAGGATGCACTCGCTGCTCGTGATCCTCCGTCTACCCTGCGTGAGCTTATCCATTTGGCTTCTCGAATTGATGTGCGCTTTGCCAAGAGGTAGGAGGAGCTTCATCTGGAAAGAGAACCTGTCCGAATACGGCGATTTTCTCATCTGGCACCCGTGTTCCAACGTCCACCTCTGCCGTCTCCTTTACTTCCTGCTGAAGAGGCAATGCAGGTGGATCAGTCTTGCTTAACGCAGCAGGACAGATCCGTCGACGCAATGAGAATTTGTGCCTATATTGTGCTAGCCAGGAGCACTTTCTCAAAAACTGTTCAATACGTCCTCAGCATCCGGGAAACGGCCACACCTAGGACACATGGGAGAGGCATCCCTGGGTGTGAATACTACCTCTCCTCGTTTGTCCATGCTGGTTCTAGTTTATACTCATGCCAAGACATTTTTCTCTGCTTCTGCCTTTTTGGACTCTGGTTCCGCTGGAGAGTTTATTGATGCTTCCCTGGTCCATAAACATCATCTCCCAGTGACTCGGCTTCCTAAGCCTTTGTACATTTCTTCTGTCAATGGAGAAAACCTGAACTGTACGGTGCTATTGCGCACTGAACCACTCATTATAAAAGTGGGTGTGTTATATAAGGAAAAGATCGAGTTCTATGTGCTTCCCCATTGTAATTCGGAGCTTCTTCTCGGTCTTCCTTGGCTTCAACGTCACACTCTCGACTGGAAATCTGGTGAGGTCACCCGCTGGGGACCTTTTTGCCAAAATCACTGTCTTGTGTCTACCCAGTCTAAGTCTGTTTCTTTGCTTTCTTCTATGCCGGGTCTGCCTCTTTCTTAGCAAGACTTTTCTGATGTATTCAGCGAATAGCAGGCTGAGACTCTTCCACCACATCATCCCAATGACTGTCCTATAGCCTGGGACTACTCCTCCTCGGGAAATTTATCCTCTGTCTGTTCCGGAGACACAAGCTATGGCAAAATACATTCAAGAGAATCTCCAAAAGGGCTTTATTCGTAAGTCCACCTCTCCTGCTGGAGCTGGTTTCTTCTTTGTTAGGAAGAAGGATGGTTCTTTGTCCTTGATTAAACAAGATTACGATCAAGAATCGCTATCCTCTTCCTTTAATTTCTGAACTTTTTGATCATCTACGTGGTGCCAAGGTCTTCTCCATGCTGGATTTGCAGGGAGCATATAACGTCATTCAAATTTGTGAGGGAGACGAATGAAAGACAACCTTTAATACCCGGGATGGACACATTGAGTAACTCGTGATGCCTTTTGGCCTCTGTAATGCCCCTGCTGTCTTCCAATAATTTGTCAACGACATCTTCCGAGATCTTCTCTTTACGTGTGCAGTGGTATACCTAGATGATATTCTGATCTTCTCGCTCAATTTGGAGGTTCATCGTTCTCATGTCTGCCAGGTTCTATGGTGTATCCAAGATAACCATCTTTATGCCAAACTCAAAAAATGCCTATTTGAGAAATCCAGTCTTCCATTTCTAAGTTTCATTGTTTCCAACCAAGGTCTTCAGATGGATCCTAACAAGTTGTCTGCAGTTTTGGACTGGCCACTTCCTACTGGCTTACGAGCTATTCAACGCTTTCTTGGGTTTGCCAACTATTATCGACAGTTCATTCCACATTTCTCTGCCTTGGTTGCCCCAATTGTGGCTCTCACGAAAAAGAACTGTAACCCCAAGTCTTGGACTCCTGAGGTCGAAGAGGCCTTCTCTCGAATAAAATATGCATTTACCTCTGCCTCTGTCCTCTCTAGACCTGATCCTGAGAAACCCTTCTTTTTTTGGAAGTAGATGCTTCATCCCTAGGAGCTGGGGCCATCCTTACTCAAAAAAAATCCAATGGCAAAACTTGAACCTGTGTTTTCTTTGCCAAAACCTTTTCACCAGCAGAGAGGAACTACGCTATCGGAGATCGGGAACTCCTGGCTATTAAACTTGCCTTGGAAGAGTGGCAACATCTACTGGAAGGTTCATCTCATCCTGTTAGCATCTTCACAGAGCATAAAAATCTATCATACCTCCAGTCTGCTCAGCGCTTGAACCCCAGGCAGGCTAGATGGTCCCTTTTCTTTTCCAGGTTTAATTTATTTATTCATTTCCGTCCTGCAAACAAGAATGTCAGAGCAGATGCTCTTTCTAGATCTTCTGATGTAGTTGGTCTGTACTCCACTCCTAGACACATTGTTCCACCTAAGCGATTGGTTTCTGCTATGCCTGTCAATCTTCTGCAAGTTTCGCCGGGGAAATATTTTGTGCCTTCTCAACTGAGACGAAGAGTGTTGAATTGGGGACATTCTTCCTTGCTGGCGGGTCATTCTGGAGTACGGAAGTCTGTCCAACTTATTTCTTGGCATTACTGGTGGCCGAACTTTGAATGTCACAGATTTTGTCCATTCCTGTGCTTGCGACAAGACTCCCAGGCAGAGCCCAGCGGGCCTTCTACAACCTTTGCCTATTTAGGAAACACCATGGTCTCACATAGCTATGGACTTTATTATTGATTTGCTACCTTTCGGCAACAATACGGTCATCTGGGTTGTAGTTGATAGTTTTTCCATAATGGCTCATTTAATTCCTTTGCCTAGCCTTCCATCTGCTTCGCAACTGGCAAAACATTTTCTTCAGCATATTTTCCGCCTTCATGGCCTTCCATCTCACATTGTCTCTGAAGAGTGCAATTTGTTTCCAAGTTCTGGTGGGCTCTCTGCTCTCGCCTTAATATCAAGCTGGAATTTTCTTCTGCATACCACCCATAAACCAACAGCCAGGGAGAGAGAGTTAATCAAATCCTGGGCAGCGGTGGATGAACAATTACAAGATTTTATGACCATTTGACAAGAAACCCGGCACGTTTTGGAGCACGCCTTTTACCGTATGAAGTCTCAGGTGGATAAGAAGAGAAGATCTCTTCTAACTTTCTTCCCTGGTGAAAGGGTCTGCCTTTCTTCTAAGTATATCCGTTTCGGGATCCCCAGTTACAAGTTGGGTCCTCTCTACCTTGGACCATTCGAGGTCTTGCAGAAAATTAATCCGGTCTCCCACAAGCTCCGTTTGCCATCTTCTCTATGCATCCCTAATTCTTTCCACGTCTCCCTTCTCAAGCCTTTTATCATCAACAGGTTTTCACAGAAGCACATCGTCTCTACTCCTTTGTCTGGGTCTTTGGACATCTTCCACACGGTTCCAGAGGATCCACTACCACCTGCCGTAACAATTGCTGGAACAGAATTTACAGTAGTTTTTGAGAATGTAAATTGTTCATCCACCGCTGCCCAGAATTTGATTAACTCTCTCTCCCTGGCTGTTGGTTTATGGGTGGTATGCAGAAGAAAATTCCAGCTTGATATTAAGGCGAGAGCAGAGAGCCCACCAGAACTATACAGTGGTCTCTAAATTGTAGCCCTCCAGATATTGCAAAACTACAATTCCCAGCATGCCCAGACAGCTTGTTTTATTTTATTTAATTTTTTTCACAGTACGCATCACACTGATCATCCCTCTCTGCTTCCAGCTTGTGTGGTGTAAAGAAGGCTCTAATACTACTGTGTGAGACTGGCGTACGGATTTTCTCATATGTGAAAATTTGCATATGTTAATTTTAGCATATGCGAATTTTCGCTTATGCTAATTTTCGCACATGCAAATTTCCGTTTATGCAAATTTTTGCATATGCTAAATTTCGCATATGCGAAAATTTTACGTGAATATTACGAATATGCGAATTTAGCGAATATATGATGAATATTCGTCCATATATTCGCGAAATATCGCGAATTCGAATATGGCCTATGCCGCTCAACACTATAAGGCGGGGCAAACCGAGCAATTGCCCAGAGCTCCCATCCCCCAGGGGACCCCTGCAGCTGCTCAGTGGTGGATCTAGGGGGGTAGGCAACGGGGCAATTGCTCCCCCCCACCCCAGATTAATTTCCCCGCTCACATTCGTGACATCCCTGCGTCCCGAAAGATGTCCCGGTTACCTTTCTGCGGCCCCGCGTTAACCTTAAAAATGCAGGGGCTGCCGGGAGGTAGCGCATGCAGGGATGTCACTGATGTCCTGTGCGTGCACCCATAAGAGCAGAGTGGAGCGGAGCAGCGAGGACGCGCGCATGGTAAGTTACCAGCGGCACATCATCTTCAGTGCTCCGACCACCGCTCCTCTGTTCCCGGGACCTACTGCTATTGCCTGTAGGCCATAGCAGTAGATCGTGACCCCTGACCAGAGGAGCGGTGGACGGAGCACTGAAGTGGGGCAGTACACAGACAGCCTGAAGCCATGCACTATATATGGCTGAAGACTGTATGTCTGTAGGGACCACTGCCTACCTAATGTGGGGGAACTAAAACCTAATGTGGGGTGAACTATACTGCTAACCTAATGTGGGGGAACTTTACTGCCAACCTAATGTGGGGGGAACTATACTGCCAGCCTAATGTGGGGGAACTACAACCTAATGTGGGGGAACTATAGTGCCAAACTAATGTGGGGAAACTACAACCTAATGTGGAGGAACTATACTGCCAACCTACTGTGGGGGAATTCCAACCTAATGTGAGGGAACTGTACTGCCAACCTACTGTGGGGGAACTACAACCTAATGTGGGGGAACTATACAGCCAACCTAATGTGGGGGAACTATACTGCCAACCTAATGTGGGGGAACTATACTGCCAACCTAATGTGGGGGAACTACAACCTAATGTTTGGGAACTATACTGCTAACTAAATGTGGCGTAACTACTGCCTAATGTGGGGTAACTATACTGCAAACCTAATGTGGGGGAACTATACTGCAAACCTAATGTGGGGGAACTATACTGCCAACCTAATGTGGGGGAACATGCTGCCTACCTAATTTGGAGGAACTACAACCTAATGTGGGGGAACTATACTGCCAACCTAATGTGGGGGAACTATACTGCCAACCTAATGTGGGGGAACATGCTGCCTACCTAATGTGGGGGAACTACAACCTAATGTGGGGGAACTATACTGCCAACCTAATAATAGTAAATGGGAGCCTCCGGGACCCGTTGTTGCCTGTTGCTCCCTGTCACAAGAACGACTGTTAAATCCATCATAAAAAAAAAATAGAGACTTTAATGGCCGTTCTTGATGGGAAGCAGCACACACGCAGTAGCCAGTAATGCAGAACGGGGAGGTGGAGGCAAGAAATGTAAATTGAAGAGCCGGTTTGGAAATGTCCTGAGACCTGAGGGGAGGAGCAGATGCAAATTTGTCTGGAGTGCATGGAACTCACACACCACCCTAGGATCAGGCGCGATCAGTGACGTAGCTATACAGGTCGCAACGGTCGCCATGGCAACCGAGCCCCTGCTCCAGGGGGGCCCGCAGGGCCCCCCTTGCCATATTTACTTGATGGCCGGCAATCGCTATAATTACTCAACAGTTAGTGCTGCTGCTGAACGGGAACGTAAGGGAGACCAGATAAGGGCAGGGCAAGGTCCCCCGGCCCCAAGTAAAGTCGGCTGGGGGAAGGTACACTGCCGCTTTAAGAGCAGCAGATGTTGGAAGCACGCACCTGACGTCACGGTCCCTGCCCCAGCTGCGCAGGAGAAGGAGGAATCCCGCCGTCGCCTAGAGATGGTGCAATCCTCTCTGCAATGTGAGGAGGTGGACGAGGCTGTAAAAGAATGATGGAAGGTCAAAGGTGAGAGTGGCGGGGGAGGGTTTGCTGACTAGAAGAGCCTCTTGCATGGAGCAGTGTTTCCCAACCAGGGTGCCTTCAGCTGTGGCCAAACTACAACTCCCAGCATGCCCGGACCACCAAAGACTGTCTGGGCATGCTGGGAGTTGTAGTTTGGCGACAGCTTGTGAAACCCTGGTTTGGAAACACTGGCATGGAGTATGTCAGAGGGGGGGAGGGGGTTGGAAAAGGAACATGGAGGACAGATGGGGGGGGGGAAGGAGCATGAATAAGCCCCCCTCTGACCTCCTTTTGCAATATCCCCCTGAAAAAGGAGCATGGAGAGGGGAGGGGGAGTGTTGGAAAAGGAACATGGAGGAGGACGGGGGGGGAGGGGGTTAGAAAAGGAGGACGGGGGAGGGGGTTAGAAAAGGCGGATAGAGGGGGGGTTAGAAAAGGAGCATGGAGGAGGATGGAGGGGGGGTTAGAAAAGGAGGACGGAGGGGGGGTTAGAAAAGGAGGACGGAGGGGGGGGGTAGAAAAGGAGGACGGAGGGGGGGGTAGAAAAGGAGGACGGAGGGGGGTAGAAAAGGAGGACGGAGGGGGGGTAGGAAAGGAGGATGGAGGGGGGGTGAAAGGTTCTCTGTCTACTCAGTACCCCTGGTACTGGTTCTCTGTCTTTTCCGTACCCCTGGTACTAGGTCCAATTTGGCTTAAGGCTTGTACTGGCCAGGAGAGCGTCTTGTCAGGTGTGGAAAAAATACATGCACACAGGATACCCTCTAAGTACGCTCTGTTTTACTATTTGCCAACGTTCATATATATATACCATGTTGCTTAATAGTTACAAGTCAGCAGAACACAAGAACAGGATGTACGTGCACAACAGTTAGGAATCAGCAGTTGAGAAAACGAGAAGTACGGTACGAGCCTTGCGGTTACAAAAGGCAGAATTAAGATATATCATACAGTATTACAGAATTAAGATATACATCATACAAGATTACAGATCTGTATTATTCTATCAAGACTCTTGTATCCTTCAATCCCCTCTTAAAACCAGTTGTCACTTTAGACAACTTGGTTTTTCTTGTATTCTATTTTCTTTTGAAAAGTCTTTATGTAGGCAGTATATGTAGGCAGTATAGCCTTCTGCCAAGTGACGGTGAAGTAGAGGGACTTGGGTGTCTGATGAGGTGGAGAGGAGGATTTTAGTATCTGCAGCAGGTCTTGGCTTGCAGCGTTTCATACATAAGAAAACTATAAGGGCAATGACAGTAATGTGTATTATGAGCTGCAGAACGCCCCCTATCCATCCTCCTACGCCCTTGAGCCAGGTAGCGGGATTCAATATTGAAAAGGTATCCCCCCACCACTTATCCCTGTTGATTTCATTATCTTTGGCATATTTGTCCCTCAATTTTTGTATGTTCTCAAGCTGGTGGTGCATCTGAATTGTTCCTGAAGTGTCTATGTAATGGCAACAAGTAGGACCTATGATTTGACACATCCCTCCTTGGGCTGCTGTGAGATAGTCCAAGACTATTGCGTGTTGGTTAGTCACTATCATCAGTTGGTTTTGCACGGACACAGAGGTATTAGTAATTTCTAAAATGTCATATATTTGGTCGTCGAGGTATTTAGTGGCTTCGACTAACTTATCCCATATTTGCATCACCGTTGGATATATAAAAATGGTGCTAAAAAGTTTGTTGGTTATTCCCATTTGTACAACATGTGGCCTACCGTTTTCCCTTTCTTTATCTGCTGCTCTTCGGTATAACATATGTTTAGGAGCTGCTCTCATGTCAATGTCGTCGTTGGATATGACAAAGGTGGAGGGGGTAAGTCTAGCTAGGGTGCATGTGCCTTTGACCCCTACCGGCAACCACTTGTAGGCTTCCCTACCACATACCCAATAGATGTCTCGTGGGAGCTCCCAGAAAGAGGAATGTTGATTGATAAGTTTATTAACTATGTCAATGAGTCTAGAGGCATTTGTTAAGTAACACCAGGAAGGTATCTGTCCTAATCTATCGCAGTAGCCCACATCTGGGTTATTCCATGTTGGTTCAGTAAGTTGGTATTCTAACGTGTCATTGCATGGTTGGTGTCCTGTTATATTATAGCAGTCTACGTCTTGAGTAGCCTGAGTAAAGAGGGTGTTATTTGGCCACCTTGGGTCATGTAAGTACCTTTCTATCTGGCTGGGTTTAAGAAGATCAGTGTGAATTCGGGTAGAAAAACAGACATGGTGCACATCTACAATCTTGTATAATGATCTGATTGCTTCTCAGCATAATATCAAAAACTAACAGGTTGTTAGTATACATTTTTGATCAAAAAGTACAAGCCCACTCGCCACGTCAAGGCCACCTATTGAGAGTGGGTCCCTAACGTCCCTAGCATAAAATGGCGCAGCACCGAGCGGCGACCACCACCGCCGCGACACCAATGCCCACAGGGGGGAACGACCCACCGGCAGAGCGGCCCCAATGCCACTCAAACCAGTCTATGGGCCGCACCTCCCCGCAGACACGGCGCCACGGCAGTAACGGACACCGCACAGCACCACACCAGTGTGAACAAGGTGTAATGGCTCACTTACCATGCTCTCCCAGTCAGACTGGGAGGCTGCTAGGAAAGAAATGACCCATGTGTAGCTAACTACTACTTATATAGGGTTGGGCTGAGGGGGTGGGGAAGAGTGCAGACAACATGTTCAAACAAAAAAAAAGAGGGGATAGAAATCACAGTGTGAATTCGGGTAGAAAAACAGACATGGTGCACATCTACAATCTTGTATAATGATCTGATTGCTTCTCAGCATAATATCAAAAACTAACAGGTTGTTAGTATACATTTTTGATCAAAAAGTACAAGCCCACTCGCCACGTCAAGGCCACCTATTGAGAGTGGGTCCCTAACGTCCCTGTGCGGTGTCCGTTGCTGCCGTGGCGCCGTGTCTGCGGGGGGGGGGGGGGTGCGGCCCATAGACTGGTTTGAGTGGCATTGGGGCCGCTCTGCCGGTGGGTCGTTCCCCCCTGTGGGCATTGGTGTCGCGGCGGTGGTGGTCGCCGCTCGGTGCTGCGCCATTTTATGCTAGGGACGTTAGGGACCCACTCTAAATAGGTGGCCTTGACGTGGCGAGTGGGCTTGTACTTTTTGATCAAAAATGTATACTAACAACCTGTTAGTTTTTGATATTATGCTGAGAAGCAATCAGATCATTATACAAGATTGTAGATGTGCACCATGTCTGTTTTTCTACCCGAATTCACACTGTGATTTCTATCCCCTCTTTTTTTTTTTTTTTGAACATGTTGTCTGCACTCTTCCCCACCCCCTCAGCCGAACCCTATATAAGTAGTAGTTAGCTACACATGGGTCATTTCTTTCCTAGCAGCCTCCCAGTCTGACTGGGAGAGCATGGTAAGTGAGCCATTACACCTTGTTCACACTGGTGTGGTGCTGTGCGGTGTCCGTTGCTGCCGTGGCGCCGTGTCTGCGGGGGTGTGCGGCCCATAGACTGGTTTGAGTGGCATTGGGGCCGCTCTGCCGGTGGGTCGTTCCCCCCTGTGGGCATTGGTGTCGCGGCGGTGGTGGTCGCCACTCGGTGCTGCGCCATTTTATGCTAGGGACGTTAGGGACCCACTCTAAATAGGTGGCCTTGACGTGGCGAGTGGGCTTGTACTTTTTGATCAAAAATGTATACTAACAACCTGTTAGTTTTTGATATTATGCTGAGAAGCAATCAGATCATTATACAAGATTGTAGATGTGCACCATGTCTGTTTTTCTACCCGAATTCACACTTTAAGAAGATCAGTACTTGCGGATGTCCTGTTAAAACTAACTTTTATTCCTTCTGTGGGGATCGCTCCTAGGTCTAGTATATGTGTGACCACTCGAGTTACCCAGGAACCCCCCTTGAAAGCCAACATTTGTTGTGGTCCTATGCCTGGGCTGCTTAAGTTTCCCTGCCACCATGGCTGCCCCACCCATCCTACTATAGGAATTCCCACTGAGGTGTTTCAGTTCTTTGCATATGGTGTCTCGTTGTCAGCAAGCATGTCAAAACAGTCTCCCTGAAATAATTGATATGAGTGCACAGGGATAGCAAAGTAAGGCATGCTTTGGGCAGACACAGGGGCTAACATTATATGGTGTTTCAGGAACTTATTGTTTGGGTGTCTCTCTAATTCATTCTGCAGAGTCACCGTGGGGTGAATCAAAGTCAATAAAGTCATTAATGCAAACATTATGAGAATTAGTTTCTTCGACCATCTGCCAGAACAAGGCCAGGGCATCAGCGGGTACATCTTCCGGTAGGCTTTCAAGGTCAGGGCTGTCTGCCCCCGTTATTACCTCCTTTGGGTAATTTTGAACAAGTTTGATCCGAGAGGCGTGGATCCAAGAAGGGCTGTCTTCCGTGAGAACCGCCGTCCTCGTCACGGCAACAACTGTGGTTGGGGGTCCAAAGGTGAAGTCTCCGGGCTTCTTTCCTTTCGACAGAGTCTTAACCAGGACAGTGTCGCCTTCCTGGAACTGGTGTGTTGGTTCCTGTGGGAGAGAAGGAGAATTACAGACAACATTTTGTTCTACTTTATCAAGGGTTTGGATGAGGTCTGTGACATATTGTTCCCTTATCTGGTCGAGGTCCCCTTCTTCTGTTATAAGTGGTCGTTGGGCCCATGGAGGCGGGAAAGGCCTACCCATGGAAATGAGCAATAAAACTGTGGCACTGTGTTGGGGTATGCATGGTGTCCCCTCTTTGCAGATCAATCCTGTTACAGGATTTTTCTGCAATACCGGATAACACCAATCATAGTCCTCTTGTTTGGGAACAGAGGACTGAAGAGAGAGAAGAAGTTGTGTGTCTACGAGTGAAGGAGGTGTAAGAACTGGTAACATCAGTGAGACAGGTTGTTGTGTAGCAGCCAGTTTGGCGGTGTGGTCTTCTATAGCATTGCCCTTTGAAATGTGATCAGTCCCACGTGTGTGTGTCCTGCAGTGAATGATGACTAATTGTGATGGTAGGGTAAGTGCATGTAAATGGTGACAGGTTTCTTAGCAAAAAGTGTACAGGCTCTTGTGAGGGCGATGAGTTCTGCAGCTTGTGCGGACTTATAGGGGATGGACTGGGTCTTCAGGACAATGTCAGGTAATTGGACAATAACATAACTGGCATGGTAAACATTGTCATTGGGGCGGGTGCATGACCCATCTACAAAGACTTCTGGAGCATCAGGTATGGGCACTGAAGAGAGGTCGGATCTGGGTGAGGCGTCAGTGTGGATGACTTGCAAGCAGTCATGTATGTCCGGCATCACATCATCATGAGAAGTGTACAAGGTAGTGTCATGTCCTAAAGTGAGGATGGTAGCTTGTTCAACAATCATAGCACAGGCAGCAAGAGCTCGCAGACATGCCGGCATCCCCTGTACGGAGACGGGCATCACCTTTGAGAAAAAGGGCACAAGGACGTAGTTTACCTCCATGAAACTGTGTCAGCACACCCGCCATGGTTTTACATTTGTCTCGTGCATACATGTGGAAAGGCAAATTGTAATCTGGGAGGCCTAGCCCTGGACTCGTCATTAAAAGCTTTGTACATTTATGAGGACCATTTGATTAGATCTGGTTTGCCTGATAGGGTAGCATCTCTATGAGCAGTCGGGAATCCACTGTCTGCAGTAGTAAATCATACCCAAGAAAGATTGCATTTCCTTCTGGGCGTGCGGGGTGACCAGGCCCGCTACAGACTGGACTCTAGACTTGCTCAACTCCCTTTTGGCAGAACAAAACCCAGATATTCAACCTGTTCACAACACCATCCTCAAGGCAGGCCTCCTCAGAGAAACTACACAGTAACAAATCATCAACATATTGGAGGAGAACAGAACCCTGGGGGGCGTGCCATGATTGTAAAAAGGCTTGGAGGACAATGCTGAACACAACAGGTGAATCAGCATACCCCTGGGGCATTGTACACCAGGTTAACTGTAGTCCCTCAAAGGAAAAAGCAAAAAGGAGTCTGGTCTCTTTGTCCACTGGGATCGAGAAGAAAGCATTCTTCAGATCGAGGACAGAAAAATGAGTTGCCTGTGCTGGGATTGATGACAACAGTCGGGTGACATCAGGAACTATAGGGGCAATAGACACAATTAGTCTGTTGATGGCTCTCAGGTCTTGTACAAAACAGACAGTACCATTGGGTTTGGAGACAGTATGTTCCAAAACTCAAGTTTGTAGGAAATGTTTGATTATAGGGCGGATACCTTTGATTTGTTTCCTGTGACAAGGGGTGCTGTTTATGGTAGACCGGGAGAATGTCTGGTTTGAGTCTTGCCTTGTATGGTGTACAGTCAATATGTCCTACATCATGGTCTCCATGTGACCAGACAATGGGGTCTACCTCAGGTGGGACCTGGGTCGGGGACATAACAGGATAATGTTAGTACCCTGCAGGTGTGACTATGGGTGCGAGGTCAGACGTGACATGTAACCTGGACGGGGATGCAGTGATATGTAATTTGAGTTTACATATGAGGTCTCTTCTCAGGAGGTTTACAGGGCATTCAGGTATGATGCGAAAGGAATGGAAGGTTAAATGCTCACCCTCGGGGCATTGTGTATACAGGTGCTATGAACATACTCAATTTCAAACAGTAGACATATATATACGCATATATATATATATATATATGCACATACATATATATCCCCTGAAAAACAAAATTACACCAGATCTGAAGAAGAAGAAGAAGCTGTCATGCTCCCTGTAAACCCCGCCTTACTCCTCCCAAACCTCGGTGTCACCAGTCACAGCCCCTTTGAGTCTGGCTTCTCGTCTTTCCCCAGTTCTGGTCAGTCACCATGAAACGTCTATTATCACATGTGTTACTGACAGTGTTACTTAACATCAAGAGACATACAAGAAACATAACATGTAACAATACCGACATTTACAAATACTTAACATACAACACACAGGGCCCACATTCTCACCAAAGATATAAAAATAAAAGTGTACACAGCTCTCTCAAAAATTTGAAAAATAATTATCTCCAATGCGCATTGTTTATAATCCAGTAAACCATTAGCTTGATTTTAAATGCCTAAAGTAACGATTATCAATTAAATAGTGATCACTTTTTTTTAAATTTATTTTATCTTCTTGGCCAAATTTCTTCTCTTATTACTCCTGTAATATAATCAGACAATTAATGGCATTTCCTGATAAATTTCATTTTTTTTTGGCATCAACCCTGTGTTACTGTGAAGGCAAGAAATTAATGAAATATCATCAAATAGTTCAATTTAATGCCACGTGAATATATTTTTCTTTTAACACCATTTTCATTACAACACAACAGCTTCACAGGGAAAACATTCACTGGTCATTTTCTATACACTCCTGATTCTATACACCTCACACATATATACTTTATATCATAAGAACCATCCTATAAACGCCAGCATATGACCACATACACAGGGCTTTCCTAGCGATTTACCATATCTCTCCATTCCATAGCACTGAACACTCATCTTCACTTCATTTATTCCAGCAGGTTCAGCTCTGCTCATCCTACATTCCTCACACTGCTTCACATGCTTTCTCCTTCACAAATCACCTGCTTCTCCACCAAATCGTTGAGTCTCTATTTCTGACAACAATCTCTAATCCTATCAAACAATTAACACAGCTCTGCATCATAACGCCAACATGCTGTGAACCTTTTCCAAAATTCAGTAACAGTTTCACCTAGTTTTTTTGTTTGCATGCCACAGCAATGGGCAGTGATGATTTTTGTTTGAAAACTTGGTTAAGTTCCTCTTCTAATTCTCTCCATATACGCTCTATACCCTTCTCGAGATTACAAATGTAGTTGTTAGAGTGGGGGTCAGGTGGTATTTATCATTGGCCCCCTCCCTTGGGAATGGGCTGGAGTCCTTCATGAATTCTGACCAACCAACTATATCATCTACCCACGGATTCACTAAATCTTATCCTGTATGGCTAACTTGGGCCACATAAGCCTTACATGTTTCACCGGGAAGGGGAGGAGGATAGGACTTAGATGATTTGGAACCCATGTTCCGTAATTGGTGCAAAACCACAATCTCTGGATTTGGCTGTACTGAACTCTGAAGGTTCCGACAATTCCTCTCAACAGATTAGGGATTCTCTGATTTAATTGCACCAATCACTGAGCATGCACGGTATCTCTGAACAAACTGTCACTTGCTTTCACCACATCCCGGGTCAACAAGTTTCCTCTAGCCGGGAGGGTGGGGCGTCTTACAGATGTTTTGAGAACCAGCAGATTATTACTATTATTATTATTATAACAGTTATATGCACCTTACTCTATACATTAAAGCAATGGTTAGTATACTCACCTGTCTTCTTAAGCTTAAAGGAAAAAAGGAAGTTACAAGTAAAACACTAAACAGAACTAAATAGAAATACAAGAATTTTTTTTTTAAGCGTTAAGCCAAATTGAAACATGACAACCACCCTGGATTGTCAAATTACTCTTAGTTCCTCATTTCCCCTGTTCCCTGAACAGAAGTCAAATATTGTAATACTGTGTCCCATACACGATATGAAAGTAACTCTTATACTTACTGGAATCAAGACGTGGCCAGTGCCCCCCGGATCGACAATACCAAACAAGGATATGGTTCTTACCGGTCCGGAGGATGACCCTCTCGACCCCGGACTGAGCCCCCAGCTGAAAAGTTCTCTGTCTACTCAGTACCCCTGGTACTGGTTCTCTGTCTTTTCCGTACCCCTGGTACTAGGTCCAATTTGGCTTAAGGCTTGTACTGGCCAGGAGAGCGTCTTGTCAGGTGTGGAAAAAATACATGCACACAGGATACCCTCTAAGTACGCTCTGTTTTACTATTTGCCAACGTTCATATATATATACCATGTTGCTTAATAGTTACAAGTCAGCAGAACACAAGAACAGGATGTACGTGCACAACAGTTAGGAATCAGCAGTTGAGAAAACGAGAAGTACGGTACGAGCCTTGCGGTTACAAAAGGCAGAATTAAGATATATCATACAGTATTACAGAATTAAGATATACATCATACAAGATTACAGATCTGTATTAATCTATCAAGACTCTTGTATCCTTCAGGGGGTAGAAAAGGAGGACGGAGGGGGGGTAGAAAAGGAGGATGGAGGTGGGGTAGAAAAGGAGGATGGAGGGGGGGTAGAAAAGGAGGATGGAGGGGGGGTAGAAAAGGAGGACGGAGGGGGGGGGGTAGAAAAGGAGGATGGAGGGGGGGTAGAAAAGGAGGATCACCGCTGGAAAGCCACTTGAACCAAGGTGATTTTCAGACTGTGCAGCCCATTTTATTTTGGTGGGGGGCCGACTGCTGGGACCCCCACCCAAAAGACATGGGCTGCATCGTCTAATATACCCGGGCCTATTTATGGTCCCAGTCCTGCCCTGCTTGCCACATTAGTGGTAGTATGTTGTGTGAAGCATAGCTTCCCTGCACTTGAGAAGACAACTGACAAGCTGCTTTGTCCAAATCACTCTCCTGGCCAGCCTGCCGCAGCCGGTACGGCCGCTTTTTCCCTTAAGGACATGGCATTCTGCAAATATACGGCACTGCAGCATGTAACTTTGTGCACAGCGCCGTACATTTTGGGCTCGGCTATGAAGGGAGTGCAGGAGCTTTAAGGTTAGTTTGGGGGCCTAGGGCAAATTTTTGCATCAGGGCCCTGTGGTTTCTAGCTACGCCCCTGGGAGCGATGGTGGTGGTGCCTTCTGCTACAAAGAGGAGTGGCTTCTTGTAGTGGTGATGGGTAGCATGCATGCCGTGTCATACCACGCACTGGTTCAGAACCTCAATATTACAACGCCATTTGTAAAAGATGGGGGCATCTGTTTCTACGCAGTGCACCTTTCGGTAAAAACAATGCACTATCTCTATTTTGTAGGTCCATACAGTTGCAACAATTGCCAATTTATATAGGTTTTTCTTTTACTACTTTAGTTTTTGTACAAAAATGAGTAAGCTTAAAATTGTACTATTCTGATCCTTATAACTCTGTTATTTTTCTGTATATGGGGAGGCATCAGGGTCATTTTTTGCGCTGTGATTTTTAGTTTTTATTGGTACCATTTTTGTTTTGATAGGACTTTTCAATTCCTTTTTAGATATTTTTTATGGTATTTGAAGTGACCAAAAATGTGCAAATCTGGTTAGTGCACTATTACCACTTTTGAGGTCCCACTTTTGATTTTGCCCAGGGCCACGCTAAGCCTAAAACCGGTCCTGTTTCTACACTATACATTTACACTGTGTATTTCCGTTTCCTCAGAGTGCAGAGCACTATACACTGTATTTCTACACTATACATTTACACTGTGTATTTCTATTTCCTCAGAGTACAGAGCACTATACATGTTATTTCTACACTATACATTTACACTGTGTATTTCTATTTCCTCAGAGTACAGAGCACTATAACCTGTGTATTTCTACACTATACATTTACACTGTATATTTCTATTTCCTCAGAGTACAGAGCACTATACACGTTATTTCTACACTATACATTTACACTGTATATTTCTATTTCCTCAGAGTACAGAGCACTATACACTGTATTTCTACACTATACATTTACACTGTGTATTTCTATTTCCTCAGAGTACAGAGCACTATACACTGTATTTTTACACTATACATTTACACTGTGTATTTCTTTTTCCTCAGAGTACAGAGCACTATACACTGTGTATTTCTACACTATACATTTACACTGTATATTTCTATTTCCTCAGAGTACAGAGCACTATACACTGTATTTCTACACTATACATTTACACTGTGTATTTCTATTTCCTCAGAGTACAGAGCACTATACACTGTATTTCTACACTATACATTTACACTGTGTATTTCTTTTTCCTCAGAGTACAGAGCACTATACACTGTGTATTTCTACACTATACATTTACACTGTATATTTCTATTTCCTCAGAGTACAGAGCACTATACACGTTATTTCTACACTATACATTTACACTGTGTATTTCTATTTCCTCAGAGTACAGAGCACTATACACGTTATTTCTACACTATACATTTACACTGTGTATTTCTATTTCCTCAGAGTACAGAGCACTATACACTGTGTATTTCTACACTATACATTTACACTGTATATTTCTATTTCCTCAGAGTACAGAGCACTATACACGTTATTTCTACACTATACATTTACACTGTATATTTCTATTTCCTCAGAGTACAGAGCACTATACACGTTATTTCTACACTATACATTTACACTGTGTATTTCTTTTTCCTCAGAGTACAGAGCACTATACACTGTATTTCTACACTATACATTTACACTGTATATTTCTATTTCCTCAGAGTACAGAGCACTATACACTGTATTTCTACACTATACATTTACACTGTATATTTCTATTTCTTCAGAGTACAGAGCACTATACACTGTATTTCTACACTATACATTTACACTGTGTATTTCTATTTCCTCAGAGTACAGAGCACTATACACTGTATTTCTACACTATACATTTACACTGTATATTTCTATTTCCTCAGAGTGCAGAGCACTTTACACGTTATTTCTACACTATACATTTACACTGTGTATTTCTATTTCCTCAGAGTGCAGAGCACTATACACTGTATTTCTACACTATACATTTACACTGTATATTTCTATTTCCTCAGAGTACAGAGCACTATACACGTTATTTCTACACTATACATTTACACTGTATATTTCTATTTCCTCAGAGTACAGAGCACTATACACTGTATTTCTACACTATACATTTACACTGTGTATTTCTATTTCCTCAGAGTACAGAGCACTATACACTGTATTTCTACATTATACATTTACACTGTATATTTCTATTTCCTCAGAGTGCAGAGCACTATACACGTTATTTCTACACTATACATTTACACTGTGTATTTCTATTCCCTCAGAGTACAGAGCACTATAAACTGTAATTCTACATTATACATTTACACTGTATATTTCTATTTCCTCAGAGTACAGAGCACTATACACTGTATTTCTACATTATACATTTACACCGTATATTTCTATTTCCTCAGAGTACAGAGCACTATACACTGTATTTCTACATTATACATTTACACTGTATATTTCTATTTCCTCAGAGTGCAGAGCACTATACACGTTATTTCTACACTATACATTTACACTGTGTATTTCTATTTCCTCAGAGTACAGAGCACTATACACTGTATTTCTACATTATACATTTACACTGTATATTTCTATTTCTTCAGAGTGCAGAGCACTATACACGTTATTTCTACACTATACATTTACACTGTGTATTTCTATTTCCTCAGAGTACAGAGCACTATACACTGTGTATTTCTACACTATACATTTACACTGTATATTTCTATTTCCTCAGAGTACAGAGCACTATACACGTTATTTCTACACTATACATTTACACTGTGTATTTCTATTTCCTCAGAGTACAGAGCACTATACACTGTATTTCTACACTATACATTTACACTGTGTATTTCTTTTTCCTCAGAGTACAGAGCACTATACACTGTGTATTTCTACACTATACATTTACACTGTATATTTCTATTTCCTCAGAGTACAGAGCACTATACACGTTATTTCTACACTATACATTTACACTGTGTATTTCTATTTCCTCAGAGTACAGAGCACTATACACGTTATTTCTACACTATACATTTACACTGTATATTTCTATTTCCTCAGAGTACAGAGCACTATACACGTTATTTCTACACTATACATTTACACTGTGTATTTCTTTTTCCTCAGAGTACAGAGCACTATACACTGTATTTCTACACTATACATTTACACTGTATATTTCTATTTCCTCAGAGTACAGAGCACTATACACTGTATTTCTACACTATACATTTACACTGTATATTTCTATTTCTTCAGAGTACAGAGCACTATACACTGTATTTCTACACTATACATTTACACTGTGTATTTCTATTTCCTCAGAGTACAGAGCACTATACACTGTATTTCTACACTATACATTTACACTGTATATTTCTATTTCCTCAGAGTGCAGAGCACTTTACATGTTATTTCTACACTATACATTTACACTGTGTATTTCTATTTCCTCAGAGTGCAGAGCACTATACACTGTATTTCTACACTATACATTTACACTGTATATTTCTATTTCCTCAGAGTACAGAGCACTTTACACGTTATTTCTACACTATACATTTACACTGTGTATTTCTATTTCCTCAGAGTACAGAGCACTATACACTGTATTTCTACACTATTCCCTCAGAGTGCAGAGCACTATACACTGTATTTCTACACTATTTCCTCAGAGTACAGAGCACTATACACTGTATTTCTACACTATACATTTACACTGTGTATTTCCATTTCCTCAGAGTGCAGAGCACTATAGACTGTATTTCTACACTATACATTTACACTGTGTATTTCCGTTTCCTCAGAGTGCAGAGCACTATACACTGTATTTCTACATTATACATTTACACTGTGTATTTCCGTTTCCTCAGAGTGCAGAGCACTATACACTGTGGGAGACATTTATCATTAAAAGTGTACCCTACTCTTTTTTACCAGACTTTTTTCCTTCTAACTGTTTGCTTAGCAGCGTGTGATTTATCATCTGTGTCTACCATCGATAATGAATTCCCTGCGGCTGTGCACATTTGTTTGTTTTGCGCAGGGTAGAGAGGTTTTGTACGTGTGCTTTTGGTATGCGTACTTTTGCGCCTAGAAATCGGGGTTAGCGCAATATTTTGCGACTTATTACAAATGTCACATATGGTAAATAAGGGTGCAGTGCATGTCTAAATCAGAAAACGGTGTACTGCTATGCAAAACGCTAGGAAACTTCTATTCAAAAACTCGCATATAAGTCGCTAAATTTGCATAACTGCGACATTCAAGCGCCAAGGATAGACGGAAAAAAAGTCTATATTGAATGATAAATGTCCCCCTGTATTTCTACACTATACATTTACACTGTGTATTTCTATTTCCTCAGAGTACAGAGCACTATACACTGTATTTCTACACTATACATTTACACTGTGTATTTCTATATCCTCAGAGTACAGAGCACTATACACTGTGTATTTCTACACTATACATTTACACTGTATATTTCTATTTCCTCAGAGTACAGAGCACTATACACTGTGTGTTTCTACACTATACATTTACACTGTATATTTCTATTTCCTCAGAGTGCAGAGCACTATACACTGTATATTTCTATTTCCTCAGAGTGCAGAGCACTATACACTGTATATTTGTATTTCTTCAGAGTGCAGCGCACTATACACGTTATTTCTACACTATACATTTACACTGTATATTTCTATTTCCTCAGAGTACAGAGCACTATACACTGTGTATTTCTACACTATACATTTACACTGTATATTTCTATTTCCTCAGAGTGCAGAGCACTATACACTGTAAATTTCTATTTCCTCAGAGTGCAGAGCACTATACACTGTATATTTGTATTTCTTCAGAGTGCAGAGCACTATACACTGTATATTTGTATTTCCCCAGAGTGCAGAGCACTATACACTGTATATTTCTATTTCCCCAGAGTGCAGAGCACTATACACTGTATATTTATATTTCCTCAGAGTGCAGAGCACTATACACTGTATTTCTACACTGTTCCCTCAGAGTGCAGAGCACTATACACTGTATTTCTACACTATTCCCTCAGAGTGCAGAGCACTATACACTGTATTTCTGCACTATTCCCTCAGAGTGCAGAGCACTATACACTGTATTTCTACACTATTCCCTCAGAGTGCAGAGCACTATACACTGTATATTTCTATTCCGAGTGCAGAGCACTATACACTGTATATTTCTATTCCGAGTGCAGAGCACTATACACTGTATTTCTACACTATTCCCTCAGAGTGCAGAGCACTATACACTGTATTTCTACACTATTCCCTCAGAGTGCAGAGCACTATACACTGTATTTCTACACTATTCCCTCAGAGTACAGAGCACTATACACTGTATTTCTGCACTATTCCCTCAGAGTGCAGAGCACTATACACTGTATTTCTACACTATTCCATCAGAGTGCAGAGCACTATACACTGTATTTCTACACTATTCCCTCAGAGTGCAGAGCACTATACACTGTATATTTCTATTCCGAGTGCAGAGCACTATACACTGTATTTCTACACTATTCCCTCAGAGTGCAGAGCACTGTACACTATATTTCTACACTATTTCCTCAGAGTGCAGAGCACTAAACACTGTATTTCTGCACTATTCCCTCAGAGTACAGAGCACTATACACTGTATATTTCTATTCCCTCAGAGTACAGAGCACTATACACTGTATTTCTGCACTATTCCCTCAGAGTGCAGAGCACTATACACTGTATATTTCTATTCTGAGTGCAGAGCACTATACACTGTATATTTCTATTCCCTCAGAGTGCAGAGCACTATACACTGTATATTTCTATTCCCTCAGAGTACAGAGCACTATACACTGTACTTCTACACTATTCCCTCAGAGTGTAGAGCACTATACACTGTATTTCTACACTATTCCCTCAGAGTGTAGAGCACTATACACTGTATATTTCTATTCCGAGTGCAGAGCACTATACACTGTATATTTCTATTCCGAGTGCAGAGCACTATACACTGTATTTCTACACTATTCCCTCAGAGTGCAGAGCACTATACACTGTATTTCTACACTATTCCCTCAGAGTGCAGAGCACTATACACTGTATTTCTACACTATTCCCTCAGAGTACAGAGCACTATACACTGTATTTCTGCACTATTCCCTCAGAGTGCAGAGCACTATACACTGTATTTCTACACTATTCCATCAGAGTGCAGAGCACTATACACTGTATTTCTACACTATTCCCTCAGAGTGCAGAGCACTATACACTGTATATTTCTATTCCGAGTGCAGAGCACTATACACTGTATTTCTACACTATTCCCTCAGAGTGCAGAGCACTGTACACTATATTTCTACACTATTTCCTCAGAGTGCAGAGCACTAAACACTGTATTTCTGCACTATTCCCTCAGAGTACAGAGCACTATACACTGTATATTTCTATTCCCTCAGAGTACAGAGCACTATACACTGTATTTCTGCACTATTCCCTCAGAGTGCAGAGCACTATACACTGTATATTTCTATTCTGAGTGCAGAGCACTATACACTGTATATTTCTATTCCCTCAGAGTGCAGAGCACTATACACTGTATATTTCTATTCCCTCAGAGTACAGAGCACTATACACTGTACTTCTACACTATTCCCTCAGAGTGTAGAGCACTATACACTGTATTTCTACACTATTCCCTCAGAGTGTAGAGCACTATACACTGTATTTCTACACTATTCCCTCAGAGTGCAGAGCACTATACACTGTATTTCTGCACTATTCCCTCAGAGTGCAGAGCACTATACACTGTATATTTCTATTCCCTCAGAGTACAGAGCACTATACACTGTATTTCTGCACTATTCCCTCAGAGTGCAGAGCACTATACACTGTATATTTCTATTCTGAGTGCAGAGCACTATACACTGTATATTTCTATTCCCTCAGAGTGCAGAGCACTATACACTGTATATTTCTATTCCCTCAGAGTACAGAGCACTATACACTGTATTTCTGCACTATTCCCTCAGAGTGCAGAGCACTATACACTGTATTTCTACTCTATTCCCTCAGAGTGCAGAGCACTATACACTGTATTTCTGCACTATTCCCTCAGAGTGTAGAGCACTATACACTGTATTTCTGTACTATTCCCTCAGAGTGCAGAGCACTATACACTGTATTTCTACACTATTTCCTCAGAGTGCAGAGCACTATACACTGTATATTTCTATTCTGAGTGCAGAGCACTATACACTGTATATTTCTATTCCCTCAGAGTGCAGAGCACTATACACTGTATATTTCTATTCCCTCAGAGTACAGAGCACTATACACTGTATTTCTGCACTATTCCCTCAGAGTGCAGAGCACTATACACTGTATATTTCTATTCCCTCGGAGTACAGAGCACTATACACTGTATATTTCTATTCTGAGTGCAGAGCACTATACTCTGTATATTTCTCTTCCCTCAGAGTGCAGAGCACTATACACTTTATATTTCTATTCCCTCAGAGTACAGAGCACTATACACTGTATATTTCTATTCTGAGTGCAGAGCACTATACACTGTATATTTCTATTCCCTCAGAGTGCAGAGCACTATACACTGTATATTTCTATTCCCTCAGAGTACAGAGCACTATACACTGTATTTCTGCACTATTCCCTCAGAGTGCAGAGCACTATACACTGTATTTCTACTCTATTCCCTCAGAGTGCAGAGCACTATACACTGTATTTCTACACTATTCCCTCAGAGTGCAGAGCACTATACACTGTATATTTCTATTCCATCAGAGTGCAGAGCACTATACACTGTATTTCTGCACTATTCCCTCAGAGTGCAGAGCACTATACACTGTATTTCTGCACTATTCCCTCAGAGTGCAGAGCACTATACACTGTATTTCTGCACTATTCCCTCAGAGTGCAGAGCACTATACACGGTATTTCTACACTATTCCCTCAGAGTGCAGAGCACTATACACGGTATTTCTACACTATTCCCTCAGAGTGCAGAGCACTATACACTGTATATTTCTGTTCCCTCAGAGTGCAGAGCACTATACACTGTATATTTCTGTTCCCTCAGAGTGCAGAGCACTATACACTGAATATTTCTGTTCCCTCAGAGTGCAGAGCACTATACACTGTATATTTCTGTTCCCTCAGAGTGCAGAGCACTATACACTGTATATTTCTGTTCCCTCAGAGTGCAGAGCACTATACACTGTATATTTAGATTCCCTCAGAGTGCAGAGCACTATACACTATATTTCTACACTATTCCCTCAGAGTGCAGAGCACTATACACTGTATATTTCTATTCCCTCAGAGTGCAGAGCACTATACACTGTATATTTCTGTTCCCTCAGAGTGCAGAGCACTATACACTGTATATTTCTATTCCCTCAGAGTGCAGAGCACTATACACTGTATATTTCTGTTCCCTCAGAGTGCAGAGCACTATACACTGTATATTTCTATTCCCTCAGAGTGCAGAGCACTATACACTGTATATTTCTGTTCCCTCAGAGTGCAGAACACTATACACTGTATATTTCTATTCCCTCAGAGTGCAGAGCACTATACACTGTATATTTCTATTCCCTCAGAGTGCAGAGCACTATACACTGTATATTTCTATTCCCTCAGAGTGCAGAGCACTATACACTGTATATTTCTGTTCCCTCAGAGTGCAGAGCACTATACACTGTATATTTCTATTCCCTCAGAGTGCAGAGCACTATACACTGTATTTCTGCACTATTCCCTCAGAGTGCAGAGCACTATACACTGTATTTCTACACTATTCCCTCAGAGTGCAGAGCACTATACACTGTATATTTCTGTTCCCTCAGAGTGCAGAGCACTATACACTGTATATTTCTATTCCCTCAGAGTGCAGAGCACTATACACTGTATATTTCTATTCCCTCAGAGTGCAGAGCACTATACACTGTATATTTCTGTTCCCTCAGAGTGCAGAGCACTATACACTGTATATTTCTATTCCCTCAGAGTGCAGAGCACTATACACTGTATATTTCTATTCCCTCAGAGTGCAGAGCACTATACACTGTATATTTCTGTTCCCTCAGAGTGCAGAGCACTATACACTGTATATTTCTATTCCCTCAGAGTGCAGAGCACTATACACTGTATTTCTGCACTATTCCCTCAGAGTGCAGAGCACTATACACTGTATTTCTACACTATTCCCTCAGAGTGCAGAGCACTATACACTGTATATTTCTGTTCCCTCAGAGTGCAGAGCACTATACACTGTATATTTCTATTCCCTCAGAGTGCAGAGCACTATACACTGTATATTTCTATTCCCTCAGAGTGCAGAGCACTATACACTGTATATTTCTATTCCCTCAGAGTGCAGAGCACTATACACTGTATATTTATATTCCCTCAGAGTGCAGAGCACTATACACTGTATATTTCTGTTCCCTTAGAGTGCAGAGCACTATATACTGTATATTTCTGTTCCCTCAGAGTGCAGAGCACTATACACTGTATATTTCTATTCCCTCAGAGTGCAGAGCACTATACACTGTATATTTCTATTCCCTCAGAGTGCAGAGCACTATACACTGTATTTCTGCACTATTCCCTCAGAATGCAGAGCACTATACACTGTATATTTCTATTCCCTCAGAGTGCAGAGCACTATACACTGTATATTTCTATTCCCTCAGAGTGCAGAGCACTATACACTGTATATTTCTGTTCCCTCAGAGTGCAGAACACTATACACTGTATATTTCTGTTCCCTCAGAGTGCAGAGCACTATACACTGTATATTTCTATTCCCTCAGAGTGCAGAGCACTATACACTGTATATTTCTGTTCCCTCAGAGTGCAGAGCACTATACACTGTATATTTCTATTCCCTCAGAGTGCAGAGCACTATACACTGTATTTCTGCACTATTCCCTCAGAGTGCAGAGCACTATACACTGTATATTTCTATTCCCTCAGAGTGCAGAGCACTATACACTGTATATTTCTGTTCCCTCAGAGTGCAGAGCACTATACACTGTATATTTCTGTTCCCTCAGAGTGCAGAGCACTATACACTGTATATTTCTATTCCCTCAGAGTGCATAGCACTATACACTGTATATTTCTATTCCCTCAGAGTGCAGAGCACTATACACTGTATATTTATATTCCCTCAGAGTGCAGAGCACTATACACTGTATATTTCTGTTCCCTCAGAGTGCAGAGCACTATATACTGTATATTTCTGTTCCCTCAGAGTGCAGAGCACTATACACTGTATATTTCTATTCCCTCAGAGTGCAGAGCACTATACACTGTATATTTCTATTCCCTCAGAGTGCAGAGCACTATACACTGTATTTCTGCACTATTCCCTCAGAATACAGAGCACTATACACTGTATATTTCTATTCCCTCAGAGTGCAGAGCACTATACACTGTATATTTCTATTCCCTCAGAGTGCAGAGCACTATACACTGTATATTTCTGTTCCCTCAGAGTGCAGAACACTATACACTGTATATTTCTGTTCCCTCAGAGTGCAGAGCACTATACACTGTATATTTCTATTCCCTCAGAGTGCAGAGCACTATACACTGTATATTTCTGTTCCCTCAGAGTGCAGAGCACTATACACTGTATATTTCTATTCCCTCAGAGTGCAGAGCACTATACACTGTATTTCTGCACTATTCCCTCAGAGTGCAGAGCACTATACACTGTATATTTCTATTCCCTCAGAGTGCAGAGCACTATACACTGTATATTTCTGTTCCCTCAGAGTGCAGAGCACTATACACTGTATATTTCTGTTCCCTCAGAGTGCAGAGCACTATACACTGTATATTTCTTTTCCCTCAGAGTGCAGAGCACTATGCACTGTATATTTCTATTCCCTCAGAGTGCAGAGCACTATACACTGTATATTTCTGTTCCCTCAGAGTGCAGAGCACTATACACTGTATATTTCTATTCCCTCAGAGTGCAGAGCACTATACACTGTATATTTATGTTCCCTCAGAGTGCAGAGCACTATACACTGTATTTCTGCACTATTCCCTCAGAGTGCAGAGCACTATACACTGTATATTTCTGTTCCCTCAGAGTGCAGAGCACTATACACTGTATATTTCTATTCCCTCAGAGTGCAGAGCACTATACACTGTATATTTATGTTCCCTCAGAGTGCAGAGCACTATACACTGTATTTCTGCACTATTCCCTCAGAGTGCAGAGCACTATACACTGTATATTTCTGTTCCCTCAGAGTGCAGAGCACTATACACTGTATATTTCTGTTCCCTCAGAGTGCAGAGCACTATACACTGTATATTTATATTCCCTCAGAGTGCAGAGCACTATACACTGTATATTTCTGTTCCCTCAGAGTGCAGAGCACTATGCACTGTATATTTCTATTCCCTCAGAGTGCAGAGCTGCTCGGAGCTGAGGGCGGGAGCTGAGGGCGGGAGCTGAGGGAGGTGTGTACAGTATGTCTATGTCCTCGGAGCCGCTGAGCTGCTGTGAGATAGATAGATAGAGGAGCTGAGGGAGGTGTGCGCGTCCTCTCTGCCTCTCTGCCTTGCATAGGACTCAAGTTTGCACTTCACACCGGCATCTCTCTGCTCCACACACCGCGGCGGGCACCGAGGACGGCAGAGATGTTGGTGAAGGGAGCCACCGGGAATAAAAGTGCCAACTGCCAGGAATGGAGTGGAGAGCAGCCCAGGGATGGAGCTGGCAGCTGGAGCAGGACTTTGCCCAGTGCGCTGGCTTTGGTGCTCTCTCTCTTGTCCTTGGCATCCTGTGTGTACCTGAATGTAAAGAGCGCTGACCTGGAGGGCAGGATGTGGGCTCTGGAGCATGGCAAGTCAGGGGACATCTTCACTGTGCCTGGATTATCCGTGGATCAGCTCAACTCCATAGTGCAGGAGAAGGTGGACCGGCTACTGTCCCAGGTGCGGAGGTGCAGAGCGAGGAAGGGGTTACATACATAGATGGCATAATGATAGGATGTAGTGGGCACCATGCTTACAGGGGCACCACAGTCACCTTGTAGAGTTTACATGGAGCAGACACCTATTGATTTGTCATAATGTGGGATTATTTGGAGAATAGTTTACTGTACCTATATATCCATAGTAACACAGTACAGAGGGAGCAGGCGCTGCCCTAGATCTGCCCTCATGTAGTCTATAGACTGTAGGAAAGTCCTGTTATATACAGTCCTATTCTCCAATCAATGATTTGGCTTATAGGCTCACAGTGGCTTACAGTGTCATTTCTTAACATTTCCTCCAGGACTTGCTCAAGGACCAGATCATTTTTAGAAAAGTTCTGTTGATCAGGATATAAAGTTATTATGTCCCCATGTACAAACTATATAGTGTTTGGTGGTTTATCAAACATTATTGAAAACTGTCCCAGATCAGTAACTGCATATGTGACATGTATTATCTCAATTTATTGTATCATTTTATGGATACCAAACTTCCAGGAATATCCTTGTGGTGAAAGCAGAAGGTGTTACTTGGCAAACGAAATACAGGTCTATATGGTTCATACAGGTCTGTATACACTGAGGAATATACACATCTTTGTATATATACTGAGGAATATACACATCTTTGTATATACACTGAGGAATATACACATCTTTGTATATACACTTAGGAATATACACATCTTTGTATATACACTGAGGAATATACACATCTTTGTATATACACTGAGGAAAATACACATCTTTGTATATACACTGAGGAATATACACATCTTTGTATATACACTGAGGAATATACACATCTTTGTATATACACTGAGGAATATACACATCTTTGTATATACACTGAGGAATATACACATCTTTGTATATACACTGAGGAATATACACATCTTTGTATATACACTGAGGAATATACACATCTTTGTATATACACTGAGGAATATACACATCTTTGTATATACACTGAGGAATATACACATCTTTGTATATACACTGAGGAATATATCATCTTTGCATATACACTGAGGAATATACACATCTTTGTATGTACACTGAGGAATATACACATCTTTGTATATACACTGAGGAATATACCATCTTTGTATATACACTGAGGAATATACACATTTTTGTATATACACTGAGGAATATACACATCTTTGTATATACACTGAGGAATATACACATCTTTGTATATACACTGAGGAATATACCATCTTTGTATATACACTGAGGAATATACACATCTTTGTAGATACACTGAGGAATATACACATCTTTGTATATACACTGAGGAATATACACATCTTTGTATATACACTGAGGAATATACACATCTTTGTATATACACTGAGGAATATACACATCTTTGTATATACATTGAGGAATATACACATCTTTGTATATACACTGAGGAATATACCATCTTTGTATATACACTGAGGAATATACACATCTTTGTATATACACTGAGGAATATACACATCTTTGTATATACACTGAGGAATATACCATCTTTGTATATACACTGAGGAATATACACATCTTTGTATATACACTGAGGAATATACACATCTTTGTATATACACTGAGGAATATACACATCTTTGTATATACACTGAAGAATATACACATCTTTGTATATACACTGAAGAATATACACATCTTTGTAGATACATTGAGGAATATACACATCTTTGTAGATACACTGAGGAATATACACATCTTTGTATATACACTGAGAAATATACACATCTTTGTATATACACTGAGGAATATACACATCTTTGTATATACATTGAGGAATATACACATCTTTGTATATACACTGAGGAATATACCATCTTTGTATATACACTGAGGAATATACCATCTTTGTATATACACTGAGGAATATACACATCTTTGTATATACACTGAGGAATATACCATCTTTGTATATACACTGAGGAATATACCATCTTTGTATATACACTGAGGAATATACACATCTTTGTATATACACTGAGGAATATACACATCTTTGTATATACACTGAGGAATATATCATCTTTGTATATACACTGAGGAATATACACATCTTTGTATATACACTGAGGAATATACACATCTTTGTATATACATTGAGGAATATACACATCTTTGTATATACACTGAGGAATATACACATCTTTGTATATACACTGAGGAATATACACATCTTTGTATATACACTGAGGAATATACACATCTTTGTATATACACTGAGGAATATACGCATCTTTGTATATACACTGAGGAATATTCACATCTTTGTATATACACTGAGGAATATACGCATCTTTGTATATACATTGAGGAATATTCACATCTTTGTATATACACTGAGGAATATACACATCTTTGTATATACATTGAGGAATATACACATCTTTGTATATACACTGAGGAATATACACATCTTTGTATATACACTGAGGAATATACACATCTTTGTATATACACTGAGGAATATACACATCTTTGTTTATACACTAAGGAATATACACATCTTTGTATATACACTGAAGAATATACACATCTTTGTATATACACTGAAGAATATACACATCTTTGTATATACACTGTGCTTTCTACAAATCTATGCATATACACTCAGCTTCATATAGGTCCATGTGTATCCACTGAGCGTTATACTGTACAACGTGTATACACCGAGCTTCATACAGATCCATGTGTATACACAACCCATTCATTAGACCGGTACTGCTCATGAAGAGAGAATCTTCCGGCAGCTCTCAGTGCTCACTACACATCATCCAGATGTAGTGGAGAGGAGTTTGTCTTGCTCTCTCTGTATATACACTACTAAGGCTCTTACAGTTATGCTGTTGGGTTACACGCAGTCCTATGCCAAACTTCTGCAAAAACATTGTGATATTAGAGTGAATTGTCCCAATTGAGAAACTTGTCTGTCAACTCCTCACTAGACGAATGAATAATGTTTTTATAACTGCATATCTGCAATGTGACTTAGGCTACGTTCACACTGCCTGTTGTCTCCAGTAATGTGAAGCCAGTTATTTTAGGATTGAGAAAAGCCAAAGGAAAAAATAGTGCTTGCACCATCTTTTTCTCCGGATTTACTCTCCAAAAGTAAAGGCTGCTATTGAATACAATGGGGTCCATCGGGACCCGTTATTTGCCGGTATACTACGGCAAAATTACGTCCGGCAAAATGCAAAAAAAATATATAAAAAGAGGGAGTTTGACGTCCGAATTTTCCAGAGCATACCGGCAGTGGGAAAGGGGCCTCAATGTGGTCAAGAAATTGACCAGACTTATTTATATGAACTCTAAAATCACTTATCTATTTATCTGTTTATCTATACGAACTTTTTCTATCTATCTGTTATCATTCTCTATATCTATTTATCTATAATGATCTATTTAGCTATAATTATTCTATCTATCTATCTAATCTAATCTAATAGCTTTCCCTATGGCTATTTCAGTATAATGATCTATTTAGCTATAATTGTTCTATTTTCCATCTATCTATGATCTATAATCTATCTATATGTATCATCTGTCCATGTATCTATGATAAATAATACATTATCTAGCGTCCTTTATATGATCTATCTATGATTCATCTTTCACTATCTGTATATCTATATAATGATCTATCTATCTATCTATATCTATCTAATATCTATCTGTTTAAAATCTATCTCATATCTATCTATCTATCTCATATCTATCTATCTCATATCTATCTACCGATATCTCATATCTATCTAATATCTATCTATCTATCTCATATCTATCTATATATCTATCTCATATCTATCTGACAGACATTTCAACTAGCTCTCCCAGAGAAAGACTGAGGAGTTAGTTAAAACATTTCTCTATTAAAGACACTTGTTTTCTGCATGGAATAAAGAACACTGTTTGATTTTTTGGGAGTGCTGCAAATAGTTTGCCCCATCTATCTATCTATCTATCTATCTATCTCTCTATCTTGTCTATGAAGATGGCTGCTATGTGGCAGCTGAAACATTGCCTGATATTTTTGATGGAATAATACTCGGAGTGCTGCAGTGATCTGTTCTTTGGCCGTCTAGTTAGAGATAAAATAAGGCAAAACATAAACCAGCTCACCCCTCCTGTATGGATTGAGTATTTCGGCAGCAGCAGCGTGGGTTAGAGTTGGAAGCTCGGAGGAAATCACTAGGTCTCCAGGTGTAGCAACTCCAAGGAAAAAGTGGATATCCGGCTCCCAATAGATGAATAAAATCCAACTTTAATGAATAAATATTAAAAGCATTAAGGTGGAAAAAAAATGTGAATGTAACAAAAAGTAAAAGCACAAACAAAACGCCAACATGTTTCAACTCATAAACAAGTCTTATTCATGGCACCTTGAGTAAGACTTGTTAACGCGTCGAAACACATTGGCGTTTCATTTGTGCTTTTACTTTTTGATACATTCACATTTTTATTCCACCAGTATGCTTTTAATATTTTTTCATTAAAGTTGGATTTTATTCATCTATTGGGAGCCGGATATCCGCTTTTTCCTTGGAGTATCTAGTGGGAGCCCTAGAAAATGGGGACCCACTGGTTTGCTCCTGGCCTCACATCATAGTCTCTCAAGGTGTGCTGTTTAATGCTTTGTTTCTACCTATCATCTATCTATCTAGTCTAGTGTTGAGCGTGAATATTCGAAATGCTAATTTTTACCGCGAATATTGGCACTTGGTGATTTTGCAAATATTTAGACTATAGTGATATAAATTCGTAATGATGAATATTTTTTTTTGCGAATATGCAAATATTTACAAATATCGGCACTTCCAGTCAGAGGACACTGATCCCTCCCTTCTTTTAGGTGAAATATATAATCGCGCATGGGCACTATGCGAATTTCATTACAAATTTTAGCATGAAAAAAAAAGAGAACAAACATAGGGAATATGCAAATTTTGCGAACATAGGACAAATATTCGCCCATATATTGGCGAAATATCGCAAATTCGAATATGGCCCCTGTCGCTTATGACTACTATCTACAAAGAAAAATAATTTCCAGCACTCCAACTGAAGAGTTAAGGTGATAAAAGATAAACGTTTATTCGATCCAAAATGCAACATTTCGGTCGCCCATTGCAACCATGATGCTTGAAAATGGTCGCAATGCGTGACCGAAACGTTGCATTTTGGATGGAATTAACTTTTATCCTTTTTCACCTTTTTTGAGTGCTGCAAATAATTTTTTTGTCTTTGTATTTGAAGAGCCCTGGACCCAGTCTGTTTTATTGTGGGCACCTGTACACTTTGGTTGTGCTGCTTCTCTGGATTTCTGTGTTATCTATCTATCTATCTATCTATCTATCTATCTATCTATCTATCTATCTATCATCTATCTATCTATCTATCTATCATCTATCTATCTATCTATCTATCTATCTATCATCTATCTATCTATCATCTATCTATCTATCTATCTATCTATCTGTAGCTATCTATATATCTATCTATCTATCTGTATCTATCTATCTATCTATCATCTATCTATCTATCTATCTATCTATCTATCTATCTATCTATCATTAGTCATTGCCCCCCTCTGTCTCTGTCTTTCAGTCTGTCATGCTGGAATCTTCTAGAAACTAATAGCATTTTCCATGTATAGGATTATCATATGCTTGTTACTAGGTAAACCAAATACACCCATATTTTCTGTTTTTACTTGTATCAGAGTCTCTGTTCTTTGGGGGCCTTGTAAAATATAAGGTGCCCTCATAGTTTAGGCTTCCTCTCCATAACTTGTGTCCAAGCTCCCCATGGCCATCTCTTTCCTATCGGAGTAAACACTGCAATGGGCAGATCACCTTTGGTGAACCTTTTCCTAAATGTAGTAAATAGCATATACTGTAGTTCTCTACTATATAGATAATACATGATTCATCACGACAACTTATCTGCCCTTTCTAGGGAAAGAACATGGGCACCAGGGGAAAGCATTTCTATTTCCCTGTGCCCGCTCTGCTCCCTTATTCAGACATTCTCCCTAGTAAAACAGGTAGTTCATGTCGCTGCAAAATATTAAGGAATTAGTGTAAACGCAATTGCCTATTATAAGAGAATGTCCCCTGGTAGAATATTTACAAGTAACATTTTAACTCTTATTGACAGTACAAGCATATTGCTTTGGATACATTTACCCTTCTAAACTAAGTGATTCCTGCTAGATTGGACATAACCAGGTAGATGTCTAAGAAAACATCTGCCACCTCAGACCCCCTGACCTGTTGGCACCATTCCCTGGTGGTGTACTGTCAGCATATACACAAAGAAAATCTCATGACGTGTCAGCTGATAAGCCCATAGATTTCATTTTTCCCCCCAAAGAGTACCCAGTATACTGTATACCGGGATCCAGTAGTATCATGGATCCACTTGTGTTATCTGGCCAGTGTGAATTATCCTTATAATATATAATATTTGTCAGGACTTGAAGGGGTACTTCGGTGGAAAACTTTTTTATAAAATCAAGTGGTGCCAGAAAGTTAAAACAGATTTGTAAATTACTTCTATTAAACAATCTTAATCCTTCCAGTACTTATTAGCTGCTGAATACTACAGAGGAAATGGTTTTCTTTTTGGAACACAGTGCTCTCTGCTGACATCATGACCACAGAGCTCTCTACTGACATCTCTGTCCATTTTAGTAACTGTCTAGAGTAGCATATGTTTGCTATGGGGATTTCCCCCTACTCAGGACAGTTCTTAAAATGGACAGGGATGTCAGCAGAGGGCACTGTGCTCGTGTTTCAGCAGAGAGCTCTGTATTCCAAAAAGAAAAGAATTCCCTCTATAGTATTAAGCAGCTAATAAGTAATGGAAGGATACTTATTAGAAGTAATTTACAAAAGAGGCCCGTTGAAGCACTAAATAGTGCGAAACATCGGGGTCGCCTCTCAGTGGTACTCCCCGATAACATCTATGCGTCCCCCCATAATGTACTGATTGTTGTGAGTATGTGCAAATAAATTTGCAGAAGTTGGAAGATTGGTGAGTTGCCGGCTTTTCATTTCTTTTATCAAGTTTGCTACAATAATTTACAAATCTGTTTAACTTTCTGGCACCAGTTGATTTAAGAAAAAAAAAAGTTTTCCTCCAGAGTACCCCTTTAAATGGGCACTCTCATTAAAACAAATTTTTGTTATTGCACTCCTTATGGTAAATAAAAAAATCTTTCTAATTTGTTTTAAAAAAAATGAAGTTTTCTATGCTTTATTTGTGTTTAAAAAAGCTGCCACTAGGTGTCTCCCTACTTGTCCAGAGCACATTTCCCCCATCTTTTGCACAGACTTTGGACTCCTGCTGGCCAGGCAGAAGTCCAAACACAGGAAATGCAGCCTTCTGGGTATCGCCCCCTCCCAGTCTGTGAATCTCACTGAGACTGAGCAGAAAATACATGGTATTTAGAGCTTTGAGTTTAGTGGTAAAATGATGCCTGTTTAACCCCTTAAGGACGCAGGACGTAAATGTACGTCCTGGTGCGGTGGTACTTAACGCACCAGGACGTACATTTACGTCCTATGCATAACCGCGGGCATCGGAGCGATGCCCGTGTCATGCACGGCTGATCCCGAGTGCTGATCGCAGCCAGGGACCCGCCGGCAATGGCCGACGCCCGCGATCTCGTGGGCGTCCGCCATTAACCCCTCAGGTGCCGGGATCAATACAGATCCCGGCATCTGCGGCAGTGCGCGATTTGAATGAATGATCGGATCGCCCGCAGCGCTGCTGCGGGGATCCGATCATTCAGAACGCCGCACGGAGGTCCCCTCTCCTTCCTCCGTCCGGCTCCCGGCGTCTCCTGCTCTGGTCTGAGATCGAGCAGACCAGAGCAAAAGATGACCGAAAACACTGATCTGTTCTATGTCCTATACATAGAACAGATCAGTATTAGCAATCATGGTATTGCTATGAATTGCTAAAAAAATACTGAAAGGATTAAGATTTTTTAATAGTAGTAAATTACAAATCTGTTTAACTTTCTGGCACCAGTTGATAAAAAAAAAAAAAGTTTTCCTCCGGAATACCCCTTTAGATACATCAGCAGGCAGGGGTGTAGCTATAGAGGTAGCAGTCGCATCAGGGACCTGATGCCTAAGGGGCCCCCAAAACACATCTTTCCTATAAGAGACCAGTATTTTAATTGGCATATGGGGCCCTGTTGCAGATTTTACATCAGAGTCCAGAAGCTACAAGCTACACCTCTGTCAGTAGGCCATCAAAATTGGGGCCTCTATATACTAGAACACAATGTATTATGGATAATGATAACAATGACATTTTTAACTCCCAGTAACAGCAATGTTCTCTTAAAGGGGTACTCCGCTGCTCAGTATTTGGAACAAAATGTTCCAAACGCTTAGATCCGGCGTCGGGGACTCGTGACGTCATGGCCCTGCCCCCTTTTGCCATCACGCCCCACCCCCTCAATGTAAGTCTATGGGAGGGACATGGGGGTCACCACACCCTCTTCCATAGACTTACATTAAAGGGGCGGGGCATTACATCACGAGGGAGCGGGGCCATGACGTCATGAGTCCCCGGCACTGGCTCTACATTTTGGTTACATTTTGATCCAAACACTGAGCAGCAGAGTACCCCTTTACTCGTATGAAAGTAACAGTAGTGTATAGTGTATAGGTATCAGTTGTGGAGGCAGACGCCACTTGTTATACTAGTGAGCTGGCAGCTGTCAGGGAGCAGTGCACTTTTACATGTCACAGTCTACTTGTTCCAGTTGACACCCACTCTGTGGCATGTCTCACCTCAAGAAGAACAGCACACGGCTATTTGGAAAGTTAACACTGCCTGGTATAAAGTGAATGTTTAGATGACCCAGGAGTGCTAGTATGACGGCCTTCACTATCTCACACTTGATTTATTTGCTTGGACTGATACGCTTTTTGACCTGGAAGAGAGAATGTGTCTGGATGAATAAGAACTTGATAAGTCATTGACTTACAATGGCCTAGCAGTTAATTTCCCTTTACAGCTACTTACAATGCCACACATAATTATATATGGGTCATTTATGATGTGTGGTGAGGTTGTGATGAGGGCAGATGGAATTGCCCTAGGGGCAGATGGCATTAACCCCTTGTGTTCGTGGTTTATCCTCTACACCACCCGAAGGTATACCACAGGATCCTGGGCTAGTCTCAGGGGCAAACAATGGTGCACTTGATTTTTTTCAGTGGAAACAAGAGCATCTTTTTTTCTATGTTTTATCACTGTGTCAATAAAAAAGTACAAAACCAACACATATGACACAGTGATAAAACATAGAAAAAAGATGCTCTTGTTTCCACTGAAAAAAATCAAGTGCACACTCCAGCCACATGAGGTCTAGCATTGTCTTGCATAAGGAGGAACCCAGGCCAACTGCACCAGCATATGGTCTCACTAGGGGTCTGAGGATCTCATCTCGGTACCTAATGGCAGTCAGGCTTCCTCTGGTAAGCACATGGAGGGCTGTGCGACCCCCCAAAGAAATGCCACCCCACACCATTACTGACCCACCGCCAAACCGGTCATGCTGGAGGATGTTGCAGGCAGCAGAACATTCTCCACGGCGTCTCCAGACTCTGTCACCTCTGTCACATGTGCTCAGTGTGAACCTGCTTTCATCTGTGGAGAGCACAGGGCGCCAGTGGTGAATTTTCCAATCTTGGTCTTCTCTGTCAAATGCCCAACATCCTGCACAGTGTTGGTCTGTAAGCACAACCCCCACCTTTGGACGTCGGGCCCTCATACCACCCCCATGGAGTCTGTTTCTGACCGTTTCAGTGGACACATGCACATTTGTGGCCTGCTGGAGGTCATTTTGCAGGGCTTTGGCAGTGCTCCTCCTGCTTTTCCTTGCACAAGGGCAGAGGTAGCGGTCCTGTGGCTGGGTTGTTGCCATCCTACGGCCTCCTCCACGTCTCCTGATGTACTGGCTTCTGATGTAGCGCCTCCATGCTCTGAACACTATGATGACAGACACAGCAAACCATCTTGCTACAGCTCGCATTGATGTGTCATCCTGGATGAGCTACACTACCTGAGCCACTTGTGTGGGTTGTAGACTCCGTTTCATGCTACCACTAGAGTTAAAGCACCACCAGCATTCAAAAGTGATCAAAACATCAGCCAGGCAGAATAGGAACTGAGAAGTGGTCTGTGGTCACCACCTGAAGAACCACTCTTTTATTGGGGATGTCTTGCTAATTGCCTATAATTTCCACCTGTTGTCTGGTCCATTTGCACAACAGCATGTGACATTGATTGTCAATCAGTGTTGCTTCCTGAGTGGACAGTGTGATTTCACAGAAGTGTGATTGACTTGGAGTTACATTGTTAAGTGTTCCCTTTATTTTTTTGAGCAGTGTACTAATGTCAGGAACATCAGCAGCATTCCACACAGATGACACCATGAGTTGACCAACCTTCATTTTGGGGTTTAGCAACCAGAAACATTTCTGCTTTGACTCAAAGCCAACACTTTGTGGCTGCATTACTTTGTATCGGTTACACTAAGGGTGCAGCGCTATGATTTCCCTATGGGAAAATAACTGTCGGCTGTTTTGAGCACTTACAATTTAGCCTACTATCACACAACATAAGTCATATTGTATTGTAATATTATCTGAATTTGGTCTCTCAGCTATGTGAAAAAAAAGTGTGTGGTTTAGTCAAATCCCATGTGTGGTGGCCCAGTACACCCCGTTGCACCCCTGTACCCTTGCTGCCCTGTCAGGCAGTCTCCCTACAGTGCCCCCTGGGCCCCACATGCATCTGTTCCCCTTGCATATTCATTTGTATGTGTGTTATCTCCTTTAATATACCTGTAATGTGTTATAGCTTTAAGAATAGTTGACATGTGATTAACATGATGTCATGTGATTGTAACCCAGTGAGGTGTCAGTGACCATGTGACCTAAGGGTGACCTATGGAACCCCACCAGAGTCTCCCCTATATGAGCCCTGGGATTAGTCTCTTCTCTCTTTCTTTTTGAGCTCAGCTCTGAGTCTTTGCTGAGTTCCAGCCAAATCCAGTCCTAAGAGTATGTCTGGAGTCCATAGGAGACCTCAAGTCCTTCCAGCAGCCACAAGTCTTCAAGTAAGCTACAATTGGGGTATAGTCTGCCCCATTCAAGTCAGTCAAGTCAAAGTAATCTGTCTTTAGTCAGAATGGCCTGCAGCAATATTGTCCCAGTCCAATACAAGTCCCAGCAAACTCTAAGGTCTCTGAAGTCACTGGTCACCTCCGTGGGCCTGGCTAAACTGTATAGACTTTTCCATCTGTCACTCAGCAAAGCTACCATTTCCGTAACTTGGCTTTAGAGTCATTATTGCCCCCGTGCCTAGCCCAGGATCCAGTGGTATACCTTCAAATTGTATTGAGGATAAACCTCACCCTGGCGTCACGAATACAAGAGGTTAATGTAATCTGCCCCTAGGGTAATTCCATCTGCCCGGCATCTCACACCCTTTACCACACATTTGTCAGCAAAGCTTATTATTACTGCCTTAAAGGGAACCTGTTCTCAGGTTGTACCCCTAGAGTACATTCTGAATACACTGTATGACATGAGCAAACCTTTCTATACTTACAAATAGTGGATCCAGTAGTGTGGCATGCCTTACAAAGCAAAGTTATATAAACTCCTGACAACGTTCCCTGTAGCCATAATGGTTAATGATCTTATGGGTAATTTGATGTGTGAATGGGTTGCAGTATACATCTGTATAAATATCAGTATCATATTCTATCTCATTTTCTTATGTGCAGGTTCTGTGCTCAGGAGTCTGTAAAATCCATCAGGCGTTACTTTTAAGCATTAAATCCTGTTTTTTTTGTTTTTTTCTGCAGAGGTCATATGAACACATGGCGAAACTCCGAATCTCCAGAGAAGCTCCGGCAGAGTGTAACTGCCCAGCAGGTAAATGTGATCACTTGATTGACATCTCCTTGCCCTTAGTGCCCTTGGCACGCTGGCGAAGGCACAGAGCAGCTTATTAGGCTAAAGACAGAATCACATTCAGCCAAGAAAAGTCATTTGTAGGCTCATGTTTGTCCTGTTGTATGCTGCTGAATGATAAAAACAATCCTTGCAGAAAAATGACAATATTTGTTTTCACCAGATATCAATGTTAATGCTTTAAAGGGGTACTCCGCTGCCCTGCTTCGGAAGCTCCGCTCCCCAGCGCCCGGAAGTTTCTTGTTCCAAACGCTGTGTGAGGGCTTCCATGTTCAGGCCCGCCCCCTCGTGACATCACGCCTGCCCCCACGTCACGCCCGCCCCCTCAACGAAAGTCTATGGGAAGGGGGCGCGTCGCGCCCCCTTCCCATAGACTTTCGTTGAGGGGGCGGGCGTGACGTCATGAGGGGCGGCCCTGAACGCAGAAGCCCTCACGCAGCGTTCGGAACAAGAAACTTCCGGACGCTGGGGAGCGGAGGTTCCGAAGCAGGGCAGTGGAGTACCCCTTTAAGATATTGTACTCTTAGCTTTTGGATGCACGAGTCGTTCAGCTCGCAGCCTCCTTTTTGTGTTTACGGAATGTGATTATTTGTTTAATTGGTTTTTATTTTGTTACTTTTCAGTATCTTTGTTACAAAATGTGCTTCATTGACCTGTACAGTAACTGAATATAAATATATATTAGAAGCATGTCATGAAAGAGATTGTGCATCCATATGTTATTTTTAGTAAAAATAGAAAGAAATGGAATGGCTCGGGGTGACTGCTGCCAGGCTGTTTTTCCCTCTTTGAGTTAAACAGCATGAGTCATATCTGGCTGTCTGGTTGCTAGGATACATTATCTCACAATCATTTTAATGAGGTTGTCCTTAGCAACCAACGTGTCTTAGATTACTCATATGTTTGGTACAAGTTTCATTAAAAGAAAATCATTCATTTAGATGTAAGTGGTAATACTGTCATGGCACAGCCCATTGACAAGCATGGTGCTTCTTAAAGGGGTATTCCAGGAAAAAACTTTTTTTTATATATCAACTGGCTCCAGAATGTTAAACAGATTTGTAAATGACTTCTATTAAAAAATCTTAATCCTTTCAGTACTTATGAGCTTCTGAAGTAAAGGTTGTTCTTTTCTGTCTAAGTGCTCTCTGATGACACGTGTCTCGGGAAACGCCCAGTTTTGAAGAGGTTTGCTATGGGGATTTGCTTCTAAACTGGGCGTTTCCCGAGACACGTGTCATCAGAGAGCACTTAGACAGAAAAGAACAACCTTTACATCAGCAGAAGCTCATAAGTACTGAAAGGATTAAGATTTTTTAATAGAAGTAATTTACAAATCTGTTTAACTTTCTGGAGCCAGTTGATATGTATAAAAAAAAGTTTTTTCCTTGATAACCCCTTTAAAAAAGAGGTGGTCCTTTCTGTTTTGGCCCCATTTGGATCACATTTTGGGGCTACATTGCCGGTACATCTTAGAATGCCTTGAAAAGGGTATTGTAGTGTATACTGCAGCTAACCTATGTATCCATAGAGTTAAATAGACCAGACTTACTTACCAGTAACTACATTTAGTCTGATTCCTGAATTTTATTTGTGTAGTATTTACGCTTTTGAGTCTCACAAACAAAACATATATGTTCATGAAAGATATAAAAATGCAGTCATCATTTGACTAGGTTTGGTCTATTAAAGTCTATGGGTGCACTGTGGGTACCCAACAGTATGCACTGGAATACAATTTTTGAAGGTATATAGGCATATACTGGTGATGTAGCCCCAAAACTTGACATGAATGGACCCAACCCCTTTAAATTGAAGTCAGAAAAGTACAACCAAGGGTTTGGCAGAAGAACAAGGACTATAACTTTCTCCACTGCTGTCTTAGCCATATGTTTGTAATGGGATTTTGGTTGTGCTCCCAACTCTTTCTGACATAATAAAGTATAAATGTCCTTTTTATAGTGTACAGTCAAAATCCAGAGCTAATCTTGGGAACCATAGCTGCTGGCTTTGGCATCGTTTACTTACACAGACGTGCATATGGATGTATTGCATACACTTGTTTTCATATCAAGTCCATACACATTTCTATTGAGATGTACTTGGGGATGTAAACACAACCCAGCCTACAGCTGTTGCCTCTGAGACTCTTTTGCAGACAGAATTTCAGCCGAGTGTATACTGCAGACATAGAGCACATTCTGTGCATACTATTTTATTGGTCATATCGTTTCCCTAGCTTTTCCCAAAAAAGGCAGATATTAAGCAATATCTGTTTTTGGCAGATATTAAGCATTTTCCTGTATAAATCCATGCCCTTTTTTTTTTTTGCTTTGTGATCATAACCTAAACGTCGGATGTGCCTACCATTTTCGGTATGATTGACTTACCATCTGAAACTGGTCATACACATTAGATACAAATCTTCCAAACCCAACGATTTCAGTGGGACCGGCTGACCATCTAATACATATTGGGGGGAATCCTGACTCTTCTCCAGCAGATGATGTAAGAGAAGAGAAGGCCGGGCATGTTAAATTTAAACAAACGGCCTCCCCTTCTGAGCACATGACTGCTTGTACAACAGCTATCACATATGTATGCACCATTAATGCATATGAGCGTGTTTTGAGCCTCCCGAGATGGCAGATGCTAGAGGAAGGAAGAAAGAAAAATCCTGTTGCATTGACAAGAAATACGCCACCACCACAGCAGTTTGGCAGCAGCTTATTCCTTCTATTCAGACCACATGAACACTAGGTCAAGGTAAGTGTGCTTGTACAAAGCCAGAGCTTGGAAGGAATTGCTGTTGGTTGAACAAGGATTTGGCAACAACTGTGTATGGCCACCTCACTTTGCAGATTAGGCTCAAAATAATATCCTTTATATTTAATATTTTTAGATCAATTGTGATGCACAATATATCGTAAAGGGAACCTGCCATAAGTTTCCTGCTGCCTATTCACCAATAGGGAGATATCCATCACTCTAAGGCCGGTGTGGCGTGGAGATGTTGTTGCGGACCACCCTGATGACTCGGAGCCACTTTACCAGCCACTTTTGTAAGGCTGGAAACACACCAAAAAAGGCTGCGGCCAGATGTTTGCCAGTCAATTATGAAATAGGAAACCAACATGGCTTTTTTTGTCCTCCCTTGCAGTGTTTTTAGACTTAGTTTTACAGCCAAAATGCAGTATGTGTACAGTTAATAGTGTTTCTTTCTGGCGTTCCCCCTTTGCCAATTATTCAGTAGAAATCCTTGAGTAACATGATAAAAGAGTCACATGAAAAAAACACAGGGGGATAAAGTCCCCCCCCCCCCAAAAAAAAAAAAAAAAAAAAAAAAAAAACGCCTATACTAGTACACAATATTTATGTAAGTAACACCACAAAAAGAATATATGGGAGCCTCAGTTTTTGTGATGTCTTTTTCTTTTACAAGTTGTGTCTGCTCCTAGCCTAAAGTTGTGTCTGCTCCTAGCCTAACTGTGGTGTTTCAGAGTGAATCTCGCTTCATTGTAATAATGGAGCCTATCCCTGGAGCCCCTGCTTTGTGCAGCATGAAACCGATGACAGGTCCGCATTACAGCAGTGGGCTCAAACTGTGGCCCTCCAGATGTTGCAAAACTTCAACTCCCAGCATGCCCAGACAGCCGTTGGCTGTCTGGGCATGCTGAGAGTTTAAGTTTTGCAACATCTGGACGGCCACAATTTGAGACCACTGCATTAAAGCATCTTTGCGTCATGGGGGAGATTTATCAAAACCGTTCCAGCTTGCGTCTTTCATTTTTAGCAAGGCCTCTACAAAATGAAACAAGCAATCTGATTGGTTGCTATGGGCAACTGGGCAACTTTTCCTTTACACAGGTTTTGATAAATCTCCCCCATCTTGTTTAGAATGTTCCCTGTATTGTTTGCATCAAGAAGCATCATTTCCAGGGGAACATTGCTAGCAGCATTATCGGTTTCAATCCCACGATCACTCAATGATCAACTTGTGCGCACTTGGTTAGGCAACTGCTGCACTCCGCAGCCGCAATAAAGTCAAATGGCGGCGTAACCGGTATTCATCGCCGAACCTCTGTCTGTTGTGATTAATTTCCTTTTGATTAATTTCTTAGCCTCAAGCCAAAGTTGTTCTTGTACAACTTCATTTGCTGACCCAGGTGATAAAGGAATGAATATGTACCCTGAATTTCTACCGGAGTAATGTAGCTAAAATCACCTCTGACAGCCGCCGCAGCCACAGGCTTACACAGCAGCATTGTGTAGAAAAGATTGATGAATGACAGGCCAGGGCTCTTGTATGAGATGAAAGGCTATGTATAGGGATGGAATTCAGGCTGGGGGTCTCTTTTTCTCTGCGTGCATGTGGCAGCGGAGCTGACTTGTGACAAACGCCGCCTGCATGACAGAGTACTGGCCCCAAGGAATGAAGCAGCCTGTGACAGTTGGCTCCCTCTCTACAATACCCCTGGCACAACCATCTCATCCTGCCTTGCTTGGAAATGTAATACATTATATTAGCTGGGGTTGGATTAGTAGAAACTCAGCCTGGCGTTTGCATGCGTACTGATACCGGCTGTGGTATTTCTGATATGTTCATAAACACTGTTGTATTACGTTCTGACAATCTGGTTATATTGCTGTTGGAGTGCGTGGAAGTTTTTTTACGGGGACACTGAAGCGTGTATTCTTCATCAGGGTTGCAGAAGTTTTCTATGACAGATGGCTGGTTGCAGTATATTTGGTTTCAAATAACATGACTGTAGAATCACCATTGAATGAACGTCTTATATAGCATGATGCTGGTAACAATATAAATCATGTATACCTCCAGGGTTACATAATGGATTGGTAACAAGAAATTTTGCTTTTCTGCCTTGCTGCCACTAGAGCTTAACATTACATCATTTTATAGAGCTGTGCTGAAGTAGCAGATCTGTGCCTGCTTGCAGTCACCATGCCTGATTTGCTATCACATTGCCAAGGCTGTACAGAGATCAGATAAGCTGAGACGCTTATGCCAAAGGAAAGGTTACAGGTGAACTGAATACTAAATAAGTACACTGCAAAGTGAACACTAAGATAACACATCCTAGATCTGAACGCATGATCTAATCGTATGAAATACTTTCGCCTTTACATAGTTGAATGTGCTGACAACAAAATCACACAAAAATTATCAATGGAAGTCAGATTTATCAACCCATGGAGGTCTGAATATGGAGTCACACTCAAAATCACAGTGAAAAATCACACTACAGGCTGATCCAACTTTGATGTAATGTCCTTAAAACAAGTCATGGTGGACAGTCTGTGGTGCAACGTGGCATTGGTGGATGGAGCGAGACATGATGTCCCAGATGTGCTCAATTGGATTCAGGACTGGGGAATCGGCGGGCCAGCCCATAGCATCAATGCCTTCTTCTTGCAGGAACTGCTGACACACTCCAGCCACATGAGCTCTAGCATTGTCTTGCATTAGGAGGAACCCAGGGCGCCAGCATATGGTCCCACAAGGGGTCTGAGGATCTCATCTTGGTACTTAATGGCAGTCAGGCTACCTCTGGCAAGGACATGGAGGGCTGTGCGGCCCCCCCAAAGAAATGCTACCCCACACCATTATTGACCCACCACCAAACTGGTTATGCTGGAGGATGTTGCAGGCAGCAGAGCATTCTCCACAGTGCCTCCAGACTCTGTCATGTCTGTCACATGTGCTTTGTGTGAACCTGCTTTCATCTGTGAAGAGCACAGGGTGCCAGTGGCAAATTTTCCAATCTTGGTGTTCTCTGCCAAATGCCAAACATCCTGCACGGTGTTGGGCTGTAAGCACAACCCCCAACTGTGGATGTCGGGCCCTCATACCACCCTCATGGAGTCTGTTTCTGACTATTTGAGTGGACACATGCACATTTGTGGCCTGCTGGAGGTCATTTTGTAGGGCACTGGCAGTGCTCCTCCTGCTTCTCCTTGCACAAAGGCGGAGGTAGTGGTCCTGCAGCTGGGTTGTTGCCCTCCTACGGTCTCCTCCACGTCTCCTGATGTACTGGCCTATCTCCTGGTACCGCCTCCATGCTCTGGACACTACGCTGACAGACACAGCAAACCTTCCTGCCACAGCTCGCATTGCTGTGCCATCCTGGATGAACTGCACTTCCTTAGCCACACTTGTGGGTTGTAGACTTTGTCTCATGCTACCACTAGAGTGAAAGCACTGCCAGCATTAAAAAATGATCAAAACATCAGCCAGGAAGCATAGGAACTGAGAAGTGGTCTGTGGTCACCACATGCAGAACTACTCCTTTATTGGATGTGTCTTGCTAATTGCCTATAATTTCCACCTGTTGTCTGTTCCATTTGCACAACAGCATGGGAAATTGATTGTCAATCAGTGTTGCTTCCTGAGTGGACAGTTGGATTTCACAGACGTGTGATTGACTTGGAGTTACATTGTGTTGTTTAAGTGTTCCCTTTATTTTTTTGAGCAGTTTACATTTTATTGAAATGTGATCTGTCCTTTATTTGCTACACGCACTGAAAATATACTTTATGTGAAGACCTTCAAAGGCTTATCCTAGAGCAGTCACTGTTCCTGAAATAAATGCATACCCAGGTATGTGCTCTAATGAATATGAAGCACAGTGTTTGCACCTTTGTTAATATTTATAAAATGAAATAACTGTCCCTGCCATCTGGGCATTTATTCTTCCATGCAAAAAACTAAAAACTATTTATTGTGTATAGACAGATATAAGTATGTACTGAAGATTTTTGCATTAGATAGATAGATATGATACATATACTATACTGAATACATATTCAGGAAAGGCTGGCATGACAGCATAACAATACAAAAAAGTTAAATGGGTTCTCCACCCCTAGACATCTTATCCCCTTTCCCACGTGATCTCCCTACTGCACCCGGAATTCGTTTAGAGTATCGGGTGCAGCGCTGGAGGCTCATGACATCACGGGTTAGCCCCGCTTGTGACATCATGGCAACGCCCCCTCAATGCAAGTTTATAGGAGGGCGCGTGACGGCCTTTGGATAGGGGATAAGATACCTAGGGGCAGAGTACCCCTTTAAGAACAGCCGTCACCCCTCCCCCATAGACTTGCTGTGACGTCACGAGCCTCTGTCGCTGCACCTGACGCTCTAAACGAACGCTGGGTGAAGCAGGGAGATCGTGGGGGTCCCCAGTGGCGGGACCCCCCACTATCTGACATCTTATCCCCTATCCTTTGGATAGGGGATAAGATATCTAGGGGCGGAATACCCCTTTAAGGACAGTCGTCACACCCCCTCCCATAGACTTGCATTGAGGGGGCATGGTGGTGACGTCACGAGCGCTGCACCGACCCTCTAAGCAAACTTTGGATAGGAGATAAGATATCTAGGGCGGAGTACCCCTTTAAGGAACATCATAGTCATAGTGCCCCTGCATGCTGTACTTTATAATGAAGTGTGTGTAAGAATACAAACATTTCCACCCAGTAGCATTGCTTAAAGGAAGGTAAAAATGCACCACAATGCCCAAGGCTAAAAAAAACGATATTATAATAAAAACAAATATTAAAAACATACATCCATGTCATTATGAGTATAACCTGTTAGCTGATGATGGACAATACAGGCGAAGGAGTATTGTGATGTCACGGCTCCGCTCCTCGTGGCGTCACACACTGCCCCCTCAATGCAAGTCTATGGGAAGGGGCGTGATGGCTGCCACGCCCCCTCCCATAGGCTTGCTTTGTGGGGGCAGGGCGGGAAGTCACATGGGGCGTAGCCGTGATGTCACGATACTTGCTCCGTGAAGCTGAGGTACAGGGATGCTGCAGGAGAGATCGCGGGGGTCCCCAGCGGCGCGACAGACATCAGACATCTTATCCCCTATCCTTTGGATAGGGGATAAGATGTCTAGGGGCGGAGTACCCCTTTAATGTGAGGTATACACAAAATAACACTAAATGCCATGTGCATGCATTGTGAGACAGATAAAATCTATTCCCCATGTCCAGATATCCATATATTATTGTCCATGAATCACACTGTATAAACACTGATGCAGGAAAGGTGTAAAGAGTTAACAGATAAATGGTATGGCACTTACCCAATTAGTATATCCCGTAACCTTCTATATTTTACATCCAATATTGTTATTTCCAACATGGCGCAAACGCATAGGCTTTGTATGGATAGTTCAATCGGAGTGATGACAGCATTCAACACAAGTTGTAAATTTGGTGCATCGTCTGTCTTATCTAGTTTTATTCTGCTTAAGTTCTGAATTCTAAATATTTTTACTGTAGTTGTTTTCTTGAGATTTGCACAAAGAGTATATGGTTACACTATGATTTGACCTTTTTCAAGTACCAGTAAAACTGTCTTTTTATCTTGCAGCAAGAAACACTAAGGCCCTTACAAAAACCCTGATGGACCCCATGATAAATAAATGGGACCTGTAAGAATTATCTGGGATTTGTTTATAGACCTATTATAGATCCCCCTGCAACAGCCATTACACTAGTGTGAACAGCCCTCTGAAAAGTCTTGTCTGACATTTTAAAAAACAGACGGCGTTTCAGCAGCATTACAGCAACACAATAGAGATAAGTGCTTCCTTGTGTTGAAATATAACACTGTATAATCTTGATGGATTCAGCAGTGAAAGGGTTAAACAGTGCCAGACTTCTTTTACATATGAGCAGATGTAGGACTGATTTCTGTGTTAAGGGCTGGCATAGAAGCCGCACATACTTTTTTCACATTGGGGTTTATGTTGCAATGATTGTAATCTGCTTTTTCCATTATCTCTCGGATAGCCCAGAGCCGAAACCTGTGCCCACCCTCTGTGTCTTTATTACACAAATGTCTCCTTCCCGATCACTGCTTGCAAACATGTATATCTCATCCCCACAAGCACAGGATGCACCGGTGGTCATAACAGGATGACTGGGTTTGAGCCAAACACTTGTATGGGTCTTCGTGATGTGAGTATGAGGATTGATGGTCCTGTCTGGAACACTGGCCTTAAATAGGATTACAGCTAATAGAAGGAGCAAGGAAAGGGGCTCGTGTTGAAAGAGTTTTCTTTAAAGTATAAAGAAGAAGCAGGGAAAAAAGAGATGATAACAGTTCCACATACTGAGCTGATTTAAAACACATCAGCATTTATAGAGGAGAACCTTTCAGATTCCTTCAGAGCTCCTGCTTATTTCACTATGTCCTGTAATATGATGGATTCTCCAGGGATTATTTCCAGCAGTTCAAATGGCTGAGGATTTGGTAACTTTCTAACTAAAAGGTTGAAGCAAAACCTCTATGTGGGCTCAGGTCTGGATAAGCAGTGGAGCAGATAGAGCTCCTCCTTCGTTTTGTGGGGGCCAGCTCTCCAAAGCAGCAGCCTACCATGGCTTCAAATGGGTAGAGGTCTTTGAGGGCACTTATTCCTACCTCTGGGACCCCCATTGATTGTAAAAAAGTATGGGGAAACAGACTGGTCTAGCATTACATATCCTACATAGTTTTTTTCTTTGCACAACAGCCTGGCTGAGTATTTTGTCACAGTTTGGGAATTAGGGCCCATACAGTGAAGCTAATCTGTGTGTTGGCTTTCTGATGCATTTTTTGCATTGAATATGTGTGAAATAAGTGATATGTATTCAAAATACACAATAAAAAAAATATGTGCTGCAGTTCACTGCATATATAAGTGCTGTCTTTCTGACAGAGGCTTGTCCCCTCTACAACCCCTTTAAAGAGGACCTGTTACCAACCCAAAATTTGAGATTACATTATCATTAAAGGAAAACTGTCACACTAAATTCAATACACTGGGTTATAGTGTGGGTGACCAGGAATCCAAAGAGGGGTCACTTACTATAATCGGTGCTGTAGTTCCTGAAATATTGGCTGGCGAAGTTCCCCTTCTGAATTCAGGGAGTCGCGCGCAGGAGGTGGGACCCCGTCGGTTGGCCGCCCCTGCTTCTTTCCATCTTCTCAATCAGCCGTCTCCTTAGTTAGCATATTCATATTCTGCGACTCCACGTCCTAGTGACGTGAGTCACATGTCACGTGAGCGCTGCACTCTGTCGAGGAGCGCTGCCGGCAGCTCTACAGCTCCCACATGACTACGGCTCTCACATGACTGCTTTCAGCAGTTAAAGCTCAGGACATGAGAGCTGTGTGTAAACTAATGACGCATGTGCTCTACTGACAGAGTGCAGTGCTCATGTGACATGCGACTCATGTCACTAGGACGTGGAATCGCAGAATATGAATATGCTAACTAAGGGTATGGCTGATTGAGAATGGGCAGGATTATACAGTCAGGGGGTGTGTCTACCCCCTCAATGTACATCTACACCCCCTGAATGTATAACCCTGCCAATTAACATGATCATTAAGTGTATCTCTTTGATGCCCATTCATATCAATGCTCTCCTTTGGGTACCCCCCTCATTTTTATTTTATATTGTTCAGTTCCTGTTCTATGAACAGGAAACATTCCCTATTGAAAGAAGAGAGGCCTTCATAGTGTAAGTTAAAGCTGGCCTTCGAAGTGCAAATGTGCTGGATCATCTTGCAGTGCAGGGTCAGGTAAGCTCTGTCCCCTGAGTGCTCCGTAAAGGTCATTGACATCATTGGGAGATTAACTAAAAGCATCTTTTAAAATAGTTGAGGATGTCTAAATGGGAAGCAGCACTCAAGAAAAGCATTAGACAGAAGTCTGAGTCCATAAGACTTCCTCGTAGCTTCCCACATAATTTATAGTGAATGTAATATAAAGTTAAATGTGAAAATAAGCAAGCTGAAAACTCCACGCCAATTACATAAATGTTAAAGACGGCCATTCTGACTTATGGATTAAAGACGACCCAGCAATAAAAACTGTGCATCATCATAAGTTCCCCATCTAGTGGCACACACTATCAGTTCCATAACAGGGTATTTTATAGCGTTCCATTTAAACCTTTATATATACATCACTTTCTATGTCCTGCTCTAACAAGGTAATAACCAGTAATGGCGGGCTAAATGACAGTCATAAACTTGTGTGATAATGAGGAAGTCAGAGTATTATACAGGATAGATGGAATATTTTTTATATTGTGGCAGATATATTAGGAAATATATTTTTTACATTATCAGCCCAAGTGTGAACTATAGGACATTGAACTAGTTTTCACAAATTTGGGATTCAAGCTTAAAATACAATAAAGAGCTTCTATTTCATCACATTCATATGTCTTCATTACTATGCCTGAAGACAGACATGAATTCTGCCAGGGCTGGTGCAAGGATTTTTGCCACCCTAGGCAAAAGTTAATTTTGCTGCCCATTTACTCCACCCATTGGTCTGCCCTTTGAAAAGCCCCACCTTGCAACTGGGAAGACAAACTATAACAAACCTCCTTTCCATGAAGTCTCCTTACTACTGGGGTGACACACTGTAACAAGCCTCCTCCTCATGTAGTTAGCTTATTACTGGGGTGATACACTGTAGTAATCTTCCTCCTCATGTAGTCAGCTTATTACTGGGGTGAAACTCTGTAGTAAGCTTCCTCCTCATGTAGTTAGCTTATTACTGGGGTAACACACTATAACAAGCCTCCTCCTCATGTAGTTAGCTTATTACTGGGGTGATACACTGTAGTAATCTTCCTCCTCATGTAGTTAGCTTATTACTGGGGTGATACACTGTAGTAATCTTCCTCCTCATGTAGTTAGCTTATTACTGGGGTGATACTCTGTAGTAAGCTTCCTCCTCATGTAGTTAGCTTATTACTGGGGTGACACACTATAACAAGCCTCCTCCTCATGTAGTTAGCTTATTACTGGGGTGACACACTGTAGCAAGCCTCCTCATCATGTAGTTAGCTTATTACTGGGGTGACACAGTGTAATAAACCTCCTCATGTAATTACCTTACTAGTGGGGTGACACACATCAAGGGGGAGTGCGTTATGGTGGTGCTGCTGGCTAAGCTAGTTTAGTGAGTGGTTCAGATGCTTACTGTCTAATTTTCTTGTGGAGGGCAAAGTGGGGGCCCCATCAAGAGGGTGCTCTAGGTGGCTGCTTATTTTGCCTATAGGCAGACCCGGCCCTGAATTGCACGTATTATACCATCCAACTGTCGAACTGGGGAAATGGAAGAAGTGCACCTTCTAATGGAGATGTTTAACAGATATAATAGGCATCATCTGCTTTAATCCTTTGACATTGGTTGTAAGATATGCCATCAATGTATGATCAGGACGGGTCTGACCACTGGTACCTATAACCATCAGCTGCATCCTAACCACATAAATGATTCTTGTGTCCAGTAAAATTGCAGAACTGACGCCAAACCTCTCTAGTGACATCAGCTCACTTTTTTTTCACCCTTTTTTGATACATTGTAATCTGCTATGTGACATATTGAGTAACAACACAGGGACTCTACATCAGACAGCTGTACCCCCACTACAGTCCTGCTCTGAACATGTCACCTCCTCCTCACATGGTTCTCACATCATGTCCAAAACTACACCATCATCATCAAACTCCTCCTCATCGTCCCCACCACTCCTCTCAGTTAGAACGTCTGATGTCTGATCATGGGCTCCTTGCTTACCCTCAGCATATCAACCATGAGTCCCACTAGTACTATACTCAGCCACTGTTTCCACCTCCACCACCTATGTAACACACTCCAAAGGCTGACTGTCCTCCTCACACAACTGCACAATGCTTTGATCAAATTGCTTTGTATTGTAGTATGATAGCTTTCTATGGGCTTGTTGTGCAGTCACACTGCTGGGATATGTAGTGCAGCAGAACCACTGGACACAGTATTGCAGGCCAACCCAGGCCACTGCACAATGCTTTGGCCAAATTGCTTTGTGTTGTTGTGTGCAAGCTTTCTATTGCTGGACTTTGTAGTTCCACAGTGAGTTGTTCCTTGTGTTGTTACTGCTAAGCCTGTTTGTCCAAGATGGTGTCCGCAACACAGTTCATAGGGTTTATCACTCCTTTTAGACCTACCTCTATTCTGTCTCCTGATTGGCCCAAAAGCTATATGAAAGCAATGATTGGCTAACCGGCGGTCATGTGATCTTGCTGACAGCTGCAAAGTATTCTGGGCTACCCTGACATCATCAAAGTATCCCTACTTCCTCATCCTATGCATTTGGGCACCATAATGTCATGTGTTCCTCACCATTGCCAGTCTTGCTCGACGTTCATAGAACATCATTTTTAGGTAAAGCTCTGAACAAAACCGGGCTGGAGAGACAAAGCCAGCATGTCATATTTCAACCCCTGATCCTTTATGGAGATAATCTACTGCAAGAGGTATCTGGCAGTAGGTTTTCTTTCTACTTCTCATTGAGAACACATGCACACTTTCTAGAACCAAACGCACATGTGTATGGGTAAGCCAGAAGGAATAGTCCGAGTGTTTGACTGACAGCTATTGAAGGTGTATGGCCACCTAAAACCTAGGAATGAATGACAAGTGTTAACAGGAGATAGATTGTTTGCTTAGCTGCAGGATTTTCTTCATGTTCCTTAAATAAACAGCCTTGTAGAGAACATTGGGGTTCTGGTATCTAAACATATAATATAAAAGTCATCCAAACCCATGATTGGCAACAGCCTATTCCCTTCTCCCCAGTAAAAACATTGGCATACTTGGGTAGTCAGGAGGTATCGCTGTTGTCCTCATGAGCATTCAGCTGACACGACAGCTAACATATTATAAGTGTACGATCAGTCTACTCCTTTCCATTTTCACAATAGAGGATAATTTAGCTGTTTTGGTTTAAAGCTCCTTCTGTTGCTAGTTGTCTTACAACCAGAGTGATAGAAGAAGTCACTATGTGTATCTCACAGTTTTGACTGCAGTATGACACAGGATAAGATCAAATGATCAAAGGAAAGATGAATATCAAGGGAGGATTTTTTTTCCTTATGTATATTTTTTACATTAAGGGTATGTTCACACGTACAGGATCTGCTGCATATTTTTGCTGCATATTAGTGTATCTGATTTTGCTACACATTGAAGTTAATGGGAAGCAATATCAGCTGCACAAAATATTCAGCAAAAATATGCAGCAGATCCTGTATTTGTGAATTTACCCTTTGGTTCCATTGCAGTGTCTCTTTAGATCTACTGTCTGCCTCCAGTTTTGTACATTGTGGGGGAGATTTATCAATACGGGTGCAAAGGAAAAGTTGCCCAGTTGCCCATAGCAACTAATCAGATCGCTTCTTTCATTTTGCAGAGGCCTTGTTAAAAATGAAAGAAGAGATCTGATTGGTTGCTATGGGCAACTGGGCAACGTTTCCTCTGGACAGATTTTGATAACTCTCCCCCTGTGTCTCTTCAGTCAGAATTGTTTACGAGGAAAGAATAGCTCAGGCAATAATAGAATAGCTCATGTCTACAAGACTTGGTCTGGAGTTTCCAGGGTGCCTTAGAGACTAATGTGAGGCATGTGAACGTCGTATTGACTATTAGAATAAAGGAAGTGCAGAGGCTTGGGAGCCATTGAGAGACACCTGTTAACTAGATCGGTGCACAATAGATGATTGTTTGTCAATTTTTCAATACATATTGCATATGGTATACCTGCAAACCCTATTACAGACAAAGCCCTGGTTTATGGACAAGCCCAGCAGTGTTATATAGATAAGGTGTATATACAACTCTCCTGACACTTTAAGGAATGCCAGGGGTTGCACAGTGCACTGATGTCATGTGTTGTGACTGCCAGATGTCACTGCATGTGGTATTTTCATTAGGAATAACTTAGACAATGGTCACATATACACTTTAATGAAAAAACTTTTTGTTGGGTCAATAAATTATAGCAGCTTGATACTTTTTGCATCTTCTATATCACTCATAGAAATACTTAAAACTCCAAATAGAGATAATAATATTTACAGTCTTATTTATAAATTCAGGTGACCCTAATAATAATAATATTTATTTATTTATATAGCACCAACAGATTCCACAGAACTTCATTATTTTAAGTGTTCAAATAAAGTATCAGACATTACAATATCACACATAAAATACTCAGAGGAGGAGGGAGGGCCCTGCTCACGAGAGTTCATAGACTACGAGGAGTGGGGTTGAAACAATAGGCAGAAAGTGCTTTATTGATAACAACCACCCAGCCATGTTTTATAAATAGGATAGATCACATAAGGAACCAGTCACCAACAAGTCTGTGAATGTACAAATTACAGTGGTAGGGTGCAGCTCACTAAACCGTCGTATAGCTGAGGTTACTGTGAAAATAACTGCTGTACCCCGGAGTGAAAAAAATTAATATAAAATATACCAGACACAGTCCTCTAAGTTATACGATATCATTGATATTTATTACACAGATATGTAAGGGTAAAAAGTAGATATAATGGTTAAACTGGTAAACCGCAGGGTCCTTGTGGACAAAGCCAGATGAATCATTTACCATAAAATATTCATAAAATGACCATTAATAATAATAAAATAAAGTGATCCTATTACTGTTACATTACTTGCTCCTATTACTTAGTAACATATAATCACAATCACATATTATACAGAAAAGCATCTGTATGTATGTTTAGGGTATTAATGTTACTGCTCTATACATTTACGTTCCATGCAGCTGGCTGGCAAGCCTTGAAAATTCTTTTAATATTGTCCAAAAAATAGTGTCCAAATTAGATGCAGGCAAGGCGGACACAGGTAAAGTTGTTCTAAGTTGTTGGTGTCAGTCCGGCGGCGTCCTCGTGTTTGAAGATCGAGCTCTGACGATACTTTGATTGACGGGAGATTACGTTCGGATCACTTATCTATAGCGCTATAACTGGCTTTGTACACAAGGACCCTATGGTTTACCAGTTTAACCATTATCCCTACTTCTTAGCCTTATATATCTGTATAATTAATATCAATTATATTGTACAACTTATACGACTGTGTCTGGTATATTTTTAGTCTTCAAATGTCTGAATTACATAGACCAAAGGAAGTGTGTGTGTTGGAGAGGGGGGGGGGGGGGGGGTCAGAGGTTGGGAGCCCCAGAGGTCTCTAAAGGGGGCAAAGTGATAATAGTGGAGACCAGTAAGGGAATGTTATAGGTCTGATGGAAGAGACGTGTCTTTAAAGGGGTATTCCGGCCATGCCCCCTCCCATAGACATGAATTGAGGGGCCGTGGCGTGATTTCATGAGGGGGCATGGCGTGACATCACGTCTCCAGTTCCGGTAACACAGAGGTTTCCGAGACTGGAGCAGCAGCCCGGCATAGAATTGTAAATTTGTATTCCAGAGAACTGGTGCAGCACGAGCAAAGTCTTGGTGTCAGGAGGGAGAAGTTCAGATTATAGAAGATGTTAGTTAGAAGATGTTAGTTCTGATTATTTATATAGGAAAAGAATATATAATTTCTGCAGATTTTAATTCCTCATGCTGAATGTATCTTAGTGGTAGCGATGAAACACACAGCATTTACACCAGTTCGATTAACCACTACTTAGGATTGGCCATCAATGAGCATTTCCTATTCATTTAGCTAAATTTCCTAAATGAATAGGAAATGCTGCATGAAAATGAATATGTAGGCATCGCTGTGCTGATTGTGATTGTCACATAGCTTTCCATAGAGCCTGAACTTTGAAATATATCTATATTTTTATATCCACAGTCCCGTCTCATTTTGTACTGCTCTGTTTGTCATGAACCAAGAAAATTAGGATAAACACATGTCCTACCTAGACAGGGTGCATTGTGGGCAGACAGACAAGTGCTAATAGCGGTGGTCCTGCATCATGCTAGATGTGCGGTGTTAGAGCTTCAAGCTGTAAATTCTCACTACTTACCAAATGACTTGTGACTGTTCACACATCAGGACCAGCAATTTATTGAGTAGGCTGTCAGCCGGGCACTGTGCCTCTCTGTGAGCTCAGTGGTGGAAAGAACAGATTTTCTCTGTAATTACTTTATTTCTCTGCTGTTGTACCTGTTGTCAGGATGTGGAAATGTAGACAGCCAGCTATCATTTTAATCAATGCTCAGTACTGAGAAATAGTCCCGCTGAGCTGTTCAAGGTTTAGATCAATATATAGCCATACAAAGGGAGTCACAGAACAATAACTTTTCCTGGGTTATTGTTTTTGGTCCACTTTATAACTACATATTTATTTCTTGCCTGATCACTGCATAATCATTTCTAATACTTCAGCACAGGATGGCTCAGGTGTGGTGGAAATTAACCCCCAGTGTGCCAAACTGGATTCACATAAACAATTCTCTACTTGGAAACAGCACCCAACACGAGGTCCAGCTTTAAGTGCAAGCTACATGGTCTTTCTTGCATCATGATATACAATGTGACGTTTCGGCTACAAGCCTTTTTCAAGCATAACATATATATACAAAAATCCTTCTTAAATACATAACATAGTGACATGATTGGTGGAAACACAAGTGTGGTGCATATAGTGATTAATGTTAAGCCAACCTCCTGCACGTCATTTGTCGTGAAAGTTACATGTGTGTCTGACAGCTGTCATATAATAATATAAATTAATGAATAAAGATCATTCAAAGTTATATAAAATATGAGCATACAATTGGGGGGGGGGGGCTCCGTGACACCAATATCGTAATCTGATCACTTTACCTCAATCCCGTTGCTGTGATCTGCTCGGAGCCCACGCTCCTTGACAATGTTTGTAAACACTGTCAATGCGGCTGCGCGGCTTCTACCTATCAGATTACATACACCGGCTCTCAAAAGACGTGAATGCGCACACGCAATCAGAGTTTGTGCTGCGCATCCCGTTCACTATCTCGGCACACATAATAGAGGTCCACTGCGCATGCGGATCAATCCCGCAAAGTGTCTATTCAAGTGTCGGCTGTACCCGGGACCAGGAGACACATAGCGCAGATCCTCCAGCCGCCATAGTGTGAACAGTGATCAAGAGGAAATGACAAAAAAATACAATTTAGGTGTCAGATTTCTTATTTCATGGTGTTCCTCTACGGAGTCCCCCGTCTTGCACATCTCTAGGTGTCATTCAATGATATATAAACGAATGTGCATCTAAGACAAACAAGAGTAAAATCATCATTAAAATCAATACTTCACATCTATAAAATAGAGTGTATTCTATCTAGTACTCTGAGTGTAAGAAATATATAAATCAGAGTACTAGATAGAATACACTCTATTTTATAGATGTGAAGTATTGATTTTAATGATGATTTTACTCTTGTTTGTCTTAGATGCACATTTGTTTATATATAGGTAAAAGCCACGCAGCCGCATTGACAGTGTTTACAAACATTGTCAAGGAGTGTGGGCTCCGAGCAGATCACAGCAACGGGATTGAAGTAAAGTGATCAGATTACGATATTGGTGTCACGGAGCCCCCCCAATTGTATGCTCATATTTTATATAACTTTTCAGATGAAGGATCTTTATTAATTAATTTATATTATTATATGACAGCTGTCAGACACACATGTCACTTTCCCGACCAATGACGTGCAGGAGGTTGGCTAAAAGGGGTATTCCAGGCCAAAACTTTTTTTATATATCAACTGGCTGCGGAAAGTTAAACAGATTTGTAAATTACTTCTATTAAAAAATCTTAATATTTCCAATAGTTATTAGCTTCTGAAGTTGAGTTGTTGTTTTCTGTCTAACTGCTCTCTGATGACTCACGTCCCGGGAGCTGTGCAGTTCCTATGGGGATATTCTCCCATCATGCACAGCTCCCGGGACGTGACATCATCATTGACCAGTTAGACAAAAAACTTCAGAAGCTAATAACTATTGGAAGGATTAAGATTTTTTAATAGAAGTAATTTACAAATCTGTTTAACTTTCCGGAGTCAGTTGATATATATAAAAAAAGGTTTTGCCTGGAATACCCCTTTAACATTAATCACTATATGCACCACACTTGTGTTTCCACCAATGATGTCACTATGTTATGTATTTAAGAAGGATTTTTGTATATGCATGTTATGCTTGAAAAAGGCTTGTAGCCGAAACGTTGCATTATATATATATATATATATATATATATATATATATATATGTGTGTGTGTGTAAATATATATATATATATATATATATATATATGTGTGTGTGTATTCTTAATTCCTTATTCATATTCATTATGAGCGATAACTTTATTCACAATATGTTCTAGGTGTAAAAAAAAAATTCTTAAGACTTCTATTTTCTTACATATTATAAATAAAATAAGTGCAAAAAAATAATAATAATAATTATATATATATATATATATATATATATGTATATATAAAATAATGCATGGGTGTCTTCCAATGACATGTCCTTGTGCAAATTTTTGTATATATATATATCTCTTGTGATCTAATTGAGGCGCTTAATTTCTGAACTACACCACGTACGTAATTTACGCCAGCATTATGGCGTACAAAATGTCTAAATTAGGGCAAAAGCTATAATTGCGCTTTAAATTGCAACTTTACTATTATTATGTTAGACCAGTGTTTTCCAAACCGTGTGTCTTCAGCAGTTGCAAAACTACAACTCGGCCTTCGGCTGTCCGGGCATTCTGGGAGTAGTAGTTTTGCATCCGCTGGAGACACACTGTTTGGAAAACACAGCTTTGAACAGAAGGTGGCGTAAATCATAGTAGAGGTATTAAGTTTGAATTGTTGAGGTGTAAGTTGGATATCATTTGCCTCTGGATAATTTTTAAGCATACTTGAAGAAAGCCACCAGTGGTATAATAGTTACATTCTTATATAGAGGATGCAGTATGAGTCTATGTCCCGCACAGTAGTTGGGCCAAAACAAACCAACAGCAAAACATAGCTGAACAATATGAACCAAATAGCTGTTGTTCCATTTTTTCTCAAATTATTATTATTATTTTTTTTTTTGAGATTTAAAAGATGTCTGGAACATAGCCTGACTTTAGTTATTTCACTGATGGTCACATTAAGGTATACCCAAAAACAAACCACATAGCAGATACACGGCAGATGAATCAGCAGAATTCGTATGAAGTCTGAGTGTGTATATCTTTAGGAGGTGTTTGTTATTGTATGATTGTTTATATATGTGGTGTTTTAAGTTGTGCCGCACCCTGATCGTGCACATTGGTGCCACCATATCCTGCCAAAGTAGGTAAGCACCAAGGGTGGTCTGCTAGTGTTGAGCGCAAATATTCAAATAGCAAATTTTATTCACAAATATCGGCACTTCGCAATTTCACGAATTTTTAGAATATAGCAAATTATATTCATTATGGTGAATATTCACTTTTTTATCACAGTACACATCGTAATGATGTGTACTGTGTAAAAAAAAAGTGATCATCCCTGCTTCCAGCTTGTAGTCCAAAGAAGGTGAGTATACAAATTTTATGCGAACATTATGCGAATATTGGCACTTTCAGAGGACACCGATCCCTCCCTTCTTTTAGCTTGTGGGCCACTGAGAAGGATGAAAATACAGTTGTCATAGCTTAGCAACATCCCTAGCAACCAATAGGAACGTAGTTAGTTGAAAGATATAATTGCACATGCGCATTTTGCAAATTTTATTATGAATTTCGCATGGGAAAAAAGTGAATGGATATGCGAAATTCGCGAATATAGGAAGAATATTTGTCCAAATATTCGCGCAATATCGCAAATTCGAATATGGCCTATGCCACTCATCACTAGTCTCAACAGCTGACTGGGACTGAAAAAAAAAAGAGAAAATAGAATTGAAAAAAATGCAGCTGTGTTGGCCCAGTACAAGAGTTTTACCCCTGTCCCCTAGCTGCCCTGTCAGACAGCCTGCCTGCAGTGTCCCCTGGGACCCCTGCACCTGTTCCCCTTGTACAGTTATCTTTATGCTGTGTATTGTATATAAAAATGTTATATCTTTATGAACCGTTGACATGTGATTAACCAGTGTCATGTGATTGTAACCCAGTGAGGTATCAGTGACCATGTGACCTTAGGGCGCCCTATGGGGACCCTTCCTAGTCTCCCCCATATAAGCCCTGGGAGGAGCTAGCTCACTCTCTTGATTTCTAGTTAAGTCTTTGCTGAGGTCCAGTGCAGTCAAGAGTGTACTGGAGTACTAAGATTGCGTCTGGAGTCCAGAGGAGGACTCAAGTCAACCACACAGCCACAAGTCTACAAGTCGACAACCCCCAGGTCCCAGTCAGAGCCTGGTAAGCAACAAATGAGGTATAGTCAGTCTCAGTCAAGTCAGTCAAAGTCAACCTGTCTTCAGACACCGTGGCCTGCATCAAAATTGTCCCAGTCCATTGCAAATCCCCGCAAGCCCTAAGGTCTCTGAAGTCACTGGTCACCTCCATGGGCCTGGCTAAGCTGTATAGACCTTTCCACCTAACTCAGTAAAGCTACCGTTGTTCCGTAACTTGGCGTTGGAGTCATTATTGCCACCGTGCCTAGCCCTGTATCCAGCGGTATACCTTCGGGTGGTATTGAGGATAAACCATGCCCTGGCGTCACAAACACAATGGGTTAATGCCATCTGCCACTAGGACCATTCCATCTGCCCTCATCACACCCTCTACCACACAGCTTTTTTACTCCCAAGAAACAAATGATGTATGAAATTTCTCCCCTTCCTTACAGTCTGTCCTCTATAGCTTGGTAAGTGCTGATCAGCTATGTGGTGCCCCCTTCACTGCTGAATAGTGTGGTTGCACACATTTAACAGGGGCCTTTTTACAGTGATGATATGTAATTTTGTAATTTCATCTTGTGACCTCTACAGAACATGAAGTGTACGACTAACAACAAACTTAGTAATCAGATTGAAAACTAAGATTTCAGGATTTTTTTTAAATATAGATAGTGATGTAGCAAAGATATATATATATATATATATATATATATATATATATATATATATATATTCTTAAAAAAAAAAAGTTTAACTTAACTCCCTTTATGTGGCCAGGATATCACACAAGTAAAGCTCCCAAACATGTTTCTAGGGTGTTTTCAGGGGACAGTCTTAGGCTGAGTTCACACATAATACAAGCTGAATCAACAAGGATGTAGTAAAGGATGTAAGGCCTGTAGTTTGAGTAACATCAGTAGTAAATGGCCAGTGACTGAAAATCAAAGCAAGTTGCCAATAGCAACCAACATGTTAAAGGAATGGCTTATGCCACAAATAGTGGAAGATCTGCCAAATTTGGTCTGCAGGAAGTTGCACCTACACATTTCCATTTGAATGAAACTCAACCAGAATATTGGTCACTTTTAACATTTGTAGTGTATAAATATAATCTGGATAGATAGGGGGCGATTTATGAAAACCTGTGTAGAGGAAGAATGGTGCAGTTGCCCATATCAACCAATGAGATTGTTTCTTTAATTCGTACAAGGGCCTTCAAAAAATGAAAGAAGCAATCTAATTGGTTGCTATGGGCAACTGTACCACTCTTCCTCTACACAGGTTTTCATAAATGTATTATTCTTGTTAATACATTTGTGCCAAGTTCTCTTGGTTATGAATACTGAGGCTATGATTTTCACCATCCTTTTTAAATCATCCTGTATTCTGGCCAGTATTTGGTCATTTTGGTCAATAATTTAAGCCAAAACAAGGTATGGAAGTATTTGAACCTTTACACCTTTTTTGTATTTTTGATCCACTTCTCGTTTTGGCTGAAAATACTTACCGAAATCTGATCAAATGGTGTGAATCCAATATTGAAAACTGGTATATGCAAGTGTTTGTTTCACAGGGACATTTATATGGAAACAGTGTGATTTTACCTATGTATAGCATTCCCTGTGTGAATGCAGGTTTACAAGCAGCAGGATGCTAAAGTGCTGTACTGCGCAGTTATTAAAGCATCAAGTGTATTGTGGTCAGAAGTATGACTCTAACACCGCTTCTGTCTCACACACCTTTTCTTACACAGCCAGGGTCCTGCTTTGTTTCCTAAATTATTTCCTGTTGAATATGAAATTGCCAAACCACTTAAGATAGAAAACCAAAGGGCAGTGTAGATGATCCCGATAATAAAAGCAATTCTTATAACTTGTAGCTGTGAGGTTTTTTTTCATCCTTAGTTATCCATACAATCGCTGATTTGTTTATTTTCTTCTTAAATTGTTAAGGTAAGTGAACTCTCTGATGTTTGGGGAAGAGTTGTTTGAAGTCCCATGAGTCATCATAGTGAAGAAAAACAGTACACTTGTTGTGATGTCATAGCGGAGAACAGCTGTATCGCACATGCATTGAGCAACTGATTTCATCTGCACATTGTCCTGTGCTAACCATCATGCATCCTAACCCGCTTCTCGTGTGTACTGTGTCATATACAGTAAGTGCACCTTTGGTCTGGAGGCATCTTGGCAGATTTAATGGGTAATTCATTGTTAGCAGTCTCTAACATGTATTATACATGTAATGTACAAACAAGAAAGTTGCAACAGCACTCTAGGTCAAAAAATGGAGGCTCTCAGCGCACTTTTTGATCAAAATGTGTCCCCCCCATCCACCACGCGGAGGTGGCCTCATATCGGATGGGACCCTAACATGATAACTCACCTCTGCTGTGCATATAGCCTCTGACTGTGTGACATGTTGGATCAGCCACTGACTAAACCACCTCCAGTCTGAGAGGGGTGGGGTGCACGGCAAAAGAGGGTGCCACACCCCCCAATTTACAAAGTAAAAACAAAAAGGAAAAATAGCCAGCACAACAACCTAATACACAGGTGCCCGCTGCTGTGGCAAATACAAAATGTACAAACAAGAAAGTTGCAACAGCACTCTAGGTCAAAAAATGGAGGCTCTCAGCGCACTTTTTGATCAAAATGTGTCCCCCCCATCCACCACGCGGAGGTGGCCTCATATCGGATGGGACCCTAACATGATAACTCACCTCTGCTGTGCATATAGCCTCTGACTGTGTGACATGTTGGATCAGCCACTGACTAAACCACCTCCAGTCTGAGAGGGGTGGGGTGCACGGCTAAAGAGGGTGCCACACCCCCCAATTTACAAAGTAAAAACAAAAAGGAAAAATAGCCAGCACAACAACCTAATACACAGGTGCCCGCTGCTGTGGCAAATACAAAATGTACAAACAAGAAAGTTGCAACAGCACTCTAGGTCAAAAAATGGAGGCTCTCAGCGCACTTTTTGATCAAAATGTGTCCCCCCCATCCACCACGCGGAGGTGGCCTCATATCGGATGGGACCCTAACATGATAACTCACCTCTGCTGTGCATATAGCCTCTGACTGTGTGACATGTTGGATCAGCCACTGACTAAACCACCTCCAGTCTGAGAGGGGTGGGGTGCACGGCTAAAGAGGGTGCCACACCCCCCAATTTACAAAGTAAAAACAAAAAGGAAAAATAGCCAGCACAACAACCTAATACACAGGTGCCCGCTGCTGTGGCAAATACAAAATGTACAAACAAGAAAGTTGCAACAGCACTCTAGGTCAAAAAATGGAGGCTCTCAGCGCACTTTTTGATCAAAATGTGTCCCCCCCATCCACCACGCGGAGGTGGCCTCATATCGGATGGGACCCTAACATGATAACTCACCTCTGCTGTGCATATAGCCTCTGACTGTGTGACATGTTGGATCAGCCACTGACTAAACCACCTCCAGTCTGAGAGGGGTGGGGTGCACGGCTAAAGAGGGTGCCACACCCCCCAATTTACAAAGTAAAAACAAAAAGGAAAAATAGCCAGCACAACAACCTAATACACAGGTGCCCGCTGCTGTGGCAAATACAAAATGTACAAACAAGAAAGTTGCAACAGCACTCTAGGTCAAAAAATGGAGGCTCTCAGCGCACTTTTTGATCAAAATGTGTCCCCCCCATCCACCACGCGGAGGTGGCCTCATATCGGATGGGACCCTAACATGATAACTCACCTCTGCTGTGCATATAGCCTCTGACTGTGTGACATGTTGGATCAGCCACTGACTAAACCACCTCCAGTCTGAGAGGGGTGGGGTGCACGGCTAAAGAGGGTGCCACACCCCCCAATTTACAAAGTAAAAACAAAAAGGAAAAATAGCCAGCACAACAACCTAATACACAGGTGCCCGCTGCTGTGGCAAATACAAAATGTACAAACAAGAAAGTTGCAACAGCACTCTAGGTCAAAAAATGGAGGCTCTCAGCGCACTTTTTGATCAAAATGTGTCCCCCCCATCCACCACGCGGAGGTGGCCTCATATCGGATGGGACCCTAACATGATAACTCACCTCTGCTGTGCATATAGCCTCTGACTGTGTGACATGTTGGATCAGCCACTGACTAAACCACCTCCAGTCTGAGAGGGGTGGGGTGCACGGCTAAAGAGGGTGCCACACCCCCCAATTTACAAAGTAAAAACAAAAAGGAAAAATAGCCAGCACAACAACCTAATACACAGGTGCCCGCTGCTGTGGCAAATACAAAATGTACAAACAAGAAAGTTGCAACAGCACTCTAGGTCAAAAAATGGAGGCTCTCAGCGCACTTTTTGATCAAAATGTGTCCCCCCCATCCACCACGCGGAGGTGGCCTCATATCGGATGGGACCCTAACATGATAACTCACCTCTGCTGTGCATATAGCCTCTGACTGTGTGACATGTTGGATCAGCCACTGACTAAACCACCTCCAGTCTGAGAGGGGTGGGGTGCACGGCTAAAGAGGGTGCCACACCCCCCAATTTACAAAGTAAAAACAAAAAGGAAAAATAGCCAGCACAACAACCTAATACACAGGTGCCCGCTGCTGTGGCAAATACAAAATGTACAAACAAGAAAGTTGCAACAGCACTCTAGGTCAAAAAATGGAGGCTCTCAGCGCACTTTTTGATCAAAATGTGTCCCCCCCATCCACCACGCGGAGGTGGCCTCATATCGGATGGGACCCTAACATGATAACTCACCTCTGCTGTGCATATAGCCTCTGACTGTGTGACATGTTGGATCAGCCACTGACTAAACCACCTCCAGTCTGAGAGGGGTGGGGTGCACGGCTAAAGAGGGTGCCACACCCCCCAATTTACAAAGTAAAAACAAAAAGGAAAAATAGCCAGCACAACAACCTAATACACAGGTGCCCGCTGCTGTGGCAAATACAAAATGTACAAACAAGAAAGTTGCAACAGCACTCTAGGTCAAAAAATGGAGGCTCTCAGCGCACTTTTTGATCAAAATGTGTCCCCCCCATCCACCACGCGGAGGTGGCCTCATATCGGATGGGACCCTAACATGATAACTCACCTCTGCTGTGCATATAGCCTCTGACTGTGTGACATGTTGGATCAGCCACTGACTAAACCACCTCCAGTCTGAGAGGGGTGGGGTGCACGGCTAAAGAGGGTGCCACACCCCCCAATTTACAAAGTAAAAACAAAAAGGAAAAATAGCCAGCACAACAACCTAATACACAGGTGCCCGCTGCTGTAAGCATGTAAGCATCCAAACCTCTTTGTCGTCTCGATCTTGAAAGAGCAATTGAGAACCATACATGATGGAAGCCGACCTTGTATATTTTACCTCAATACCTCTTTGGTAAATGACATCACTCATTTTACCACTAAATATATGGCAAAACCCTCTAAAATTTATTTGTGGGCGGAAACCCCCCCCCCCCCCCTAAAAATACATATTTTTTATTCTCAGAATTCCCCTATTCTGACTTTTTTTCCCCCCTGTATACAGGGCTGTTTGAGGGCCACGATCTGTAGTTTTTACATGTTTTTGTATTTTTGTTTTAATTAATTCTTTGATTGCTGTTTATAAAAAAAAAAAAATTCTGGTATATGAAGTGACCAAAAATAAGCAGTTCTGGGATTTTGTATTTTTTTTTCAGTTAAGTTGTTCACTGTGGGGGATCATAAGCATTATATTTCCGACCGCTGGGACCCACCGTGATCTCCTGCACATGACCCAGGCTCTTCCCGGAAACAGAACGTGTCGACCCCCGCACAAAGCAGCGACTGACATGCCCCCTCCATGTATTTGTATGGGAGACCCGGAGATAGCCGAATGCTGTATCTCTGACTCTCCCATAGAGATACATGGAGGGGGCGTGTCTGCCGCCACTGTGGGCCTGTTCTGAGAGAGCCATAGTCCTGTGCAGGAGATCGCAGGGGGTCACAGCGGTCGGACCCCCTGCAATCAGACACTTATCCCCTATCCTTTGGATAAGGGATAAGTTGTCCAACACTATAATTCTCCTTTAAAATGTTAGTAAGGGAGGGGCTTATTTATTTATTTTTCTTATTATTTATTACATTTTTTTAAGTCCCCATTGGGGACTAATACATGCAATGTTTAGATTCCTAACATTGTTCATTACTATGACGTAGCTGTGTTATCGGAGCAGAGATCATGAGGGTAAGAGACCTCTAGCAGCCATCTTAACAGACTGGAACCCCATGATCATCCCCATAACCAAATGGCACCAGTATTTTACACTTTTAGATTCCGCAATCGACTTTGATCATGAGATCTAAAGGGTTAATGCCAGACATCAGCATTATAGTAGATGTCCACCATTAGCGGTGAATTCTGGCTGCTGAAAGCAGACATTATACACTGGCTTTGAAGCTAGTTCAGCTCCTGAGCTCGCTTTAAATTCCCCTAGCGTGGCCAGGGCATACATGTATATTTCAGGAACCCACTAAATGGCCTATATCTTATTCAGTATTTCTTTTATATAACTGTTTATTTATATAATTTTTGTAATTTTTCACATTAACAAAAAAAACAAGGTAGACAACATCAAAAAGAAAAAACATTAACCTTTCTCTAACAAGTATAATATCACGCCTGTCCATTAATACAGTAAGTCTCACCTAGTTGCCTACACAGACAAGTATAGGTGGTATGTTTGTGGAAAACAATAGTAGCCAAGGAAAGTAAGTGTACTCCTGAACAGCCTTCATTTTTAAATGTACCGTATTTATCGGCGTATAACACGCACCCCCATTTTAATAGAGAAATGCCATATCATCCCTCTAACTTTGATTTTGCCTGAACTTCAGTTTGGTCCCCCCTTCCAGTGCCACATCATTCCTCCCCTTTTATCAGCCCCTGTGCCACATTTACACCCCCCCCCCCCTTACCCTCTCATCATTCCCCCACTGTCTCATCATTCCCCCACTGTCTCATCATTCCCCCACTGTCTCATCATGCCCCCCTGCTCATCATGCCCCCTGCTCATCATGCCCCCCTGCTCATCATGGCCCCCTGCTCATCATGGCTCCCGGCTCATCATGGCTCCCTGCTCATCATGCCCCCACGCTCATCATGCCCCGCTCTCATCATGCCCCCCTGCTCCTCATGCCCTTTCCCCCCCTGGTTTTTGAGATATATATATATATATTTTTTTTTTCCCCCATCTTCCTTACCTAGCCGCGCTAGGCAGGCCAGGTCCGTTGTCGGGTCTTGCGGGCTACGGTCAGTGAAGCAGGATGAGTGACGCTGCACAGCGTCTGGGACGTCACTCATCATTCGCTGCAGCCCCAAAGGATAGGGGATAAGATGTCAGATCGCCGGGGTCCCGCTGCTGGGGACCCCGGGGATCGCTGCTGCAGCACCCCGCTATCATTACTGCGCAGAGCGAGATCGCTCTGCACGTAATGACGGGCAATACAGGGGCGGAGCATCGTTACATCACGGCTCCGCCCCTCGTGACGTCACGGCCCGCCCCCGTTAATACAAGTCTATGGGAGGGGGCGTCGCCTCGCCCCCTGCCATAGACTTGCATTAAGGGGACGGGCTGTGATGTCATGAGGGGCGGAGCCATGACGTCACGCTGCTCCGGCCCCTGTATCGCCCGTCATTACGCACAGATCCCTGGGGTCCCCAGCAGCGGGACCGCGGCGATCTGACATCTTATCCCCTATCCTTTGGATAGGGGATAAGATGCCAGGGGCGGAGTACCCCTTTAACAAGCAGACGCTGCTTAGGCCACTTTAAATCAGTGACAAAAAGATTTATCGGCGTATAACACGCAGGCAGACTTTTTGCCTTCAATTTAAGTTTTAAAAGTGCGTGTTATACGCCGATAAATACGGTAAATGTCGCATAGCATTTCAGCATAGTAGGAATATTCTTATTATATGAAGTTGATCAGGAGAGCATATGCTTCAGATCCAGAGCTAATTGTAGCTAAACTTATTGTTAGACAGCTCTGAACAAACTGTACCAGGGCAAGTGGTGGATAATATGTAATATGAGACTAACACAATACGAAAAACACGAAGCATTAAAGCAAAATAAAAGGATAAGTATAGAGAGAAAGACTAAAGGGGCAAAGATAAGATCTAAGATGGTGTAAAAGAAAGGATAGGAAAATAGGGTAGACAATAAAAGAAACTTAAAGTACAAAAGTAGAGAAATAGACATGCTCACACGACTTCTCCCAAACTTTGCTTCATTTACCGAGGGGTTTGACCCTCTAAGTAGTTATCCCAGTCCTTCCATGTATTATTAAAGTGAGACAGACGGTTTTCTGTCATCGCCGATAAATATTCCATCCCCCTAACTTCTAGGATTCTATTAGTAAGAGCTTGTATAGACGAGGATTCAGGCTTTTCCAATTTTGGGCTATTAGACATTTTGCATCAGTGAGTACAGAATGGAAGAGCCTATGTTTATTTTTCGGAATACCTGGAGGTGGGACATTTAATAAATAAGTGATTGGACATAAGGGTATACGTACCCCAAAGAATGAACTAAAGATTGGACCTCCAGCCAAAAATGGCGAGGGGAAAGGCAATCCCAGAAAATATGCTGCAAGGTCCCCAATTCCACATTGCATCTCCAACATCTGGCTGAGATTTGTGGGTAGAAGTGATTCAACACTTCAGGGGTGTGGTACCAATGAAGAAGAATTCTATATTGATTCTCCTTATGAGAGATGTATGACAATAGTTTAGCCGTCTGTGCCCATATACTCTGCCAGGTAGTTAGAGGACGTGGACCACACAAATAGTCTTCCCACTGCCACATATAGAAGTGTTTCAGGTTTGTAGGGTGGGCAAGGGAACTTAATATATTATTTATAGTTGAGATCAACCCTTTAGTAGATAAATCTCCTCTACATTGTGTCTCAAAGATGGTTGGTTTGGGGAAAGGGGTATCAGGTGTTGATAACCCCAAGTTCAGTAAAATTTCCTGATAGAGGACATAAACACATCTAGGGAGATGATATTTATTTCTAAGATTACAAAAAGGAAGAAACCTGCGCTTGATAGGATCCACCAAGTCTGCAAAGTGAAACAATTTAGCTTTGACCCATCTTATTCAGTATTTGACTGATACATGTAGAAGTCAAATGAAAAATGATTTATTAGAATTGTTATAACACTGTTTCTGTGTGCAAATTAAACATGTATTATACAGTTATTTCCATCCTAAATTATAACTACTGTATTTATCGGCATATAACACGCACTTTTAAAACTTAAATTTAATTGCCTGCGTGTTATACGCCGATAAATCTTCTGGTCACTGATTTAAAGCAGCCCCAGCAGCGGCTGCTTGTTAAGTATCAGTAGCACTTTAAATCAGTGACCAGTGGCATCTCCTCCCTGCTCTGGAAAACTCACATGTTTTCTCCCACACTATCCACAGGTACTGGTGGATAGTGCGGGAGATGCTGATTAAAAGAAGCCCTACCTTGTCCAGATCTGCGCTACCTTTTAATCAGCGTCTCCCGATCTATCCACCAGTACCTGTGGATAGTGCGGGAGAAAACAAGTGACAGTTTTAATTTTTCTTCCCTCCCTCATCATTCCCCCTTTTCCCTGCTTTTTATAGTTTTTTTTATTTTCCTTACCTGGTTGCGCTTTGGCAGGTCAGGCAGGGAGTCTTGTGGGATGCGGTCAGTGAAGCAGATGTGTGACGTCCTCTGTCGGCTTCTCTGCACGGCATCAGTGACGTCACTTTTCATTTCCTGTAGTCGCCGCCGAAAAGTGACATCCCTGATGCCGCGCAGAGGAGCCGGGAGAGGACGTCACTCATCTGCTTCACTGACCGCAGCTCGCAAGACAGCCGAAGCACAGCCAGGTAAGGAAAATAAAAAAAAGCAGGGAAAGGGGGAATGATGAGGGAGGGGGAGAATAGCATAGGACAGTGGTCTTCAACCTGCGGACCTCCATATGTTGTAAAACTACAACTCCCGGCATGCCCGGACAGCCGTTGGCTGTCCGGGCATGCTGGGACTTGTAGTTTTGCAACATCTGGAGGTCCGCAGGTTGAAGACCACTGGCATAGGAGGAACATGATGAGGGAATGATGAGACAGGGGGAAATGATGAGGGGGGAATGATAGGGGGCATGATGAGACAGGTTGGGGGGGGATGATGAGACAGGGTGGGGGGATGATAAAACAGGGGGAATGATGGGGGACATGATGATACAGGGTGGGGGGATGATGAGGGGGAATGATGGGGGACATGATGAGACGGTGGGGGGATAATGAGGGGGGAATGATGGGGGACATGATGAGACAGGGTGGGGGATGATGAGACAGGGGGAAATGATGAGGGGGGAATGATGGAGGACATGATGAGACAGGGTGGGGGGATGATGAGGGGGAAATGATGGGGGACATGATGAGACAGGGTGGGGGATGATGAGGGGGGAATGATGGGGGGACATGATGAGACCGGGTGGGGGATGATGAGACAGGGGGAAATGATGAGGGGGAATGATGGGGGACATGATGAGACAGGGTAGGGGGATGATGAGACAGGGGGAAATGATGGGGGGCATGATAAGACAGGGTGGGGGATGATGAGGCAGGGGGAAATTATGGTGGGGGGAGGCACTAAATGCTTAAAGTCTGTATGGCTACTGGTGGTCTATGACAGTCTCATGTCAATCTCATGTCCCTCGGCCCCAGTCTTATTTAGCATTTTGGTACGGACACATCAGACTGCGCTGAGTTTATTGCAGACAGCAACGATGTACTACCTCAGCTAGTGATACACTGAACAGCAGTGCCATGCAACGGGCCTGTGCCTGACCTTGTTCCAGGTGCGCACTGGGGGAGTGGCAGAAGGTAAATTAAGGTTTGTCATGTTTCTTTTTGCAGCCCAAGCAGAAGGAAAATAGAAAAGAAAACCAGTAGAAAACCCTTGTAATGTTTACATAGTTTGTCTTTTGTATCAAGTAACTGTGCCAATGGATAGTCAATAAGCTGTTGGCTGAAGGTTCATTCAGCCGACAGCTATCTGACGTGGTTCTCTTTAATTGTGAACGCTAGGCTTAAAAAGAGTTAAGCAGTTGAAATCCAAGATATCTGACCCTTCTCTCCCCCAACATAGATGTTAGACAGTTGGATGGTCCTATGTTTTTGATGGGTTTAGTCAGCTTTTGACTAACGTGTATGGGGGCCTTTAGTCTTCACAAATGATTTGTTAACCTTGAGCCAGTGTTCTGGATTTCCATTTACAAGGGAATGATTTTAGGGTGTGTCAAGTGTGTTTTGGAAGTGTGGTTTCACAGTATGATCTTATCAGCCATATGGAAAACTAGGCAGATTTATGAGGCAGCCTTTCACCCACTTGTATGTACTATGTTAGCTACCAGACACAGCAGTGTCATATACTAATAATAGACTGTACATGGATGGTTATGAGGCTGCAGTTATTCATTCTTTCTCACATTTCAATTAAAGGACACTTGTTTCTGTTAGATGGCAACTACTCCATCAAATCCATTCATTTTACTCTGGTGCCCATGTGTATCCTCTCTTTCTGACAACACGGCAGTGTTCTCCTAACTGGGTTAGACGAATCCACAGAAGGGTTACTCATGTCTCTGGGTTGCATTGTTTCCCGACACACTAATCTTTTTGTTTGCTCATGGTTGGTCACCTCTGTCTAAACCCCATGAAACCTCTATGAAAAGTGCCTTAAGAAGGACTTCTTGTGATACACAACCCCCAGTTCAAAGTCTGTAAGAGGCCTGAAGAGAAGCAAAGTGGAGTGAGAGGAAGAGCTTGTAGGAGGTCCTTTTCAGGGCAAATGGTCAGACAACACTCTCTTCAGTATAGCCATAAGAGGTACACAATAAGACTAGCCCCTGCATCTTTTTCTCTGTGGGCAATGTTGCTGCATGATGGGAACACACACTTGTATTCATTGTCTCAACAGGAGAGGCATTTAGTCAATGCTGTTTCCCCTTTCATCATTTGGAATGGTGGGAGGTTAAGGATGCCCTTTTGTAAAACGCACTGTAGGTTCTAGTAAAACATCAGCCATGTCAAAGATACCATTGTGGTCCTGTGTTCTTCTGAAAATTAATTGAAAGGCCCAGGATGTAATAAATGAAAAACAGGATACGCACCAAGACATTTCATGTCCCCAGACCTGGTGTTTTATATTTTGATAGGGAAATGGTGATATTTAGCAGAGAGAGAGACATTTTAGTGAGCAAAACCACTTAAGATTATGTGTATGATAGAGCAGTGGTCTGGCTTATAAGATCCAGGTGCACTGGCAGTGCTCAACTCAGTTTAACACCTTCAATACAGGGAACAAGAGAAAGAGAAAAGATAATTTCTCTATGTAATATAAATTACCTGTGCCCTATGGATAATAGTGGTGGGGAAAATGGTGCTGAAGAGAGTATGGAAGGAAATTGTAGGGAACTTTCTACCAGTCTGAAATGACTAATAACAGAACTTTAGATTGTTTTTACTGCACAGATTCTGTATCCATAGACTTCTATGGAGCACTTCTATGCCAAATGGGGCACCATTTTGTGAATGTCTGGCAGGATATATTTGGATACCTTATTTTAATTTAATGTGCAGAATAGGATGCAACATAAAATGTATGCATTAAAGGGAATTTGTCATCAGTATCACCTGCACTTACCTGTTTTACAGGTGGGAAGTGTGGGTGATACTGATCAAAATGATACTTACCTCGTCCCGATCGACGCTGCGTTCTTCCCCTTTTGTGTGGTATGATAATTATCTGTTCGGGGAATTGGCAGAGCTACGCTCACTTCCCTAAGCATGGAGACCTCCACCCATTCCATTAGTATTTATATTCCCCCCTCCCTGCTCACTTTCACTCTGACACAGTGGCACATGCGCCGCTGTGTCAGAGAGAGAGCAAGCATGGAGGGGGGAAAATGAATATTGAAGAGCCAGGCAGAGTGCCGACCCAGCAGCAGTGACGTCACCATGTCTGCCACTGTGTCAGAGAGAGAGCGAGCAGGGAAGAGGGAATATGAACATTGATAAACCGAGTAGAGCGCCAACATTACCATACCCAGGGCAGTGGTGATATCACCATACAGGTGAGGCTGAATGACAGATTTCCTTTAAGGTATTTTTGTACTGGTAATGATGGATAAAATTATAAGTTTACATTTCCACAACTCTTTTGGCTGGTAGCTATTCCTCCCAATCCCCAATGCACAATCATGCCCAGCTCGACCAAGCGTATATATGTACTCTGAATGGAGTGATGGGAGAAAGACGCTGACAGACACTTGCACACAGTTCTAAAGAACTACTCAGTCAGAAAAGTAGATAAAACAATAAGGAAATTAATTTACTGTACATTCATTTATATTTAATGATTTTTAGAATTCATGATTACAGGTCACATTTATATGTCGCATTGATGAGGGATGTGTGATGTCTTGCTTGCTTTATTGTACACTAGCTGAGTACCTGGCGTTGCCCGGTTTTTCCTTCCTAATCCTTGTTGTGGAGGAAAATCAACAGAGGAAGCTTTTGACTTCATATCCCGTCCTCATATATTGTTGTCATATCCCGACCTCCTATCCTGACCTCCTATCCCGTCCTATCTCGATCTCCTATCCCGACCTCCTGACCCGTCCTCCTATCCTGTCCTCATATCCCGTCCTCCTATCTTAACCTCCTATCTCGACCTCCTATCTCGACCTCCTATCTCGACCTCCTATCCCGTCCTCCTATCTCGACCTCCTATCCCGACCTCCTATCCCGTCCTCCTATCTCGACCTCCTATCTCGACCTCCTATCCCGACCTCCTATCCCGACCTCCTATCCCGACCTCCTATCTCGACCTCCTATCCCGTCCTCCTATCTTGTCCTCCTATCTCGTCCTCCTATCTCGACTTCCTATCTCAACCTTCTATCCCAACCCGTAATATGTGTACCAGGTATTGAAATATCTCCAGCCGTACGGAAGTTATGTGGGAACATACATTTCCCATTGATTTGCATTGGACTTTAAACAAAAACCCTGACCATCACAAATGGGGGCAGTTAAGGGTTAAATTAACTATACTATATTTTAAGTGGACATATAAGTAACATGTGACCAAGTATTATCGAAATATCTCCAACTGTTTGGAAGTTATGCAGTAACATATATTTCCCATAGACTTGTATGGGACTTTAAACAAAAACCCTGACCCTGGCAAATGGGGGTGAGTAAGGGTTAAATCACCTATCCTATGTTTGTTGTTGACATATAAGTAACATGTGTGCCAAGTTTTATGTTAATATCTTTATCCGTTTGGACGTGATGCTGGAACATACACACGTACAAACACACATTTGCCCTTATTTACTAAGAGTGTTGTGTAGGTTTCTTTGTGGGTTTTAATTCCCTACAATTTATTTTCCACAATATTTACTAAGGTTTCCCTACATTTTCCACTTTCCCTACACTCTGCTTTTTTTTTACACAGGCTCTGATCTGTTGGGTTTTCCTCAGCTCAAATCCACCACATTTTATGTGGGAAACCTTAGTAAATATGTTGGGTTTTTGTGAAAATGTCGGGAACACGCCCCTTTTTAGAGACCACGCCCCTTTTTGGGTTTTCTTAGCAAAATGCAGAGTTAGTCGGGGTTTTTTTTTTAATTCTGGCGCAATGCGACAGAATCTGGTGCACAACCCGACGGGTTTGCAATAGTAAATGAGGGCCATTGAGTTTTATATATATATATATATAGATTTGCTTATTGAGAAAATGTATTGCCTTCATGATGTATACACTACATTGTGGGTGGTAAGACTGATGTGAGCAACACGTGGAGTCTATGCCATAGGAACAACACTGTAAAGCTGAGGTCAAATGTTTTAATACCAGCCAGACCTTGTCACACAAAGCCATTAGAATGAAAACAGATACAGAGGCTTTCCATCAATCTCTGTTAAAGACAGTTACAGATAAATTGGGAACAAGCTACAAATCATTAAGAAAACAAAATATTCTGACATGTTTATTTCTGATGGACCAGTCAAAATTTCAATCTGTAAACAAACAAAAGCTTAAAATAACTTGAATTCCCCTAGTGTATGGAAAATAGTTAAAAATCTAAATTACCCAGCATTGTTTTTTAGTTATATGTGTTTTGAACAGATATACAGTAACAACCACTAGTGCTAGCTGTTACTAGGTCCATGGGAGTTCTCCAACTGCTTTTTATAGACTTAAAATGTATACATGTGGTGTCCTGGTACCGTATTGCATACCGTACCTTGTATGGTGGTCCCCAAAGTCAGAGTTACTACGTTCGGGTAGGGTCCCCCAGGTGAGACAGCCCCTAGTCACCTCTTTTGTAATGTTAAAATGTATATATTTAACCCCTTAACGACAAAGGACGTAAATGTACGTCCTGGTGAGGTGGTACTTAACGCACCAGAACGTACATTTATGTCCTAAGCATAACCGCGGGCATCGCAGTGATACCCGGATCATGCGCGGCAGGTTCCGGCTGTTGATCGCAGCCAGGGACCCGCCGATAATGGCAGACATCCGCAATCCCGCGGATGTCCGCCATTAACCCCTCAGATGCCGTGATCAATACAGATCACGGCATCTGCAGCTCGCGGTCACTTAAATGGATGATCGGATCGCCCGCAGCGCTGCTGCGGCGATCCGATCATCAAGCACGGCACCCGGAGGTCCCCTCACCTGCCTCCGCTGCCTTCCGGGAGTCCTCTGCTCTGATCCGCCTTCCCGCAGACCAGAGCAGTAGATGACTGATAATGCTGATCAGTGCTGTGTCCTATGCATAGCACTGAACAGCATTAGCAATTGAATGATTGCTATAAATAGTCCCCTATGGGGACTATTAAAGTGTAAAAATAAAAGTAAAAAAAGTTAAAAAATAAAGTAAAAAAATGTGAAAAACCCCCTCCCCCAATAAAAATTTAAATTGTCCCATTTTCCCTATTTCACCCCCAAAAAGTGTTAAAAAAATATTTTATAGACATATTTGGTATCGCCGCGTGCGTAAATATCTCAACTATTAAAATAAAATGTTAATGATACCGTACAGTGAACGGCGTGAACGTAAAAAAAAAAAAAAAGGTCCAAAATAGCTGCTTTTTTATTCCAAAAAGAATTAATAAAAAATGTATTAAAAGTTTTATATAAGCAAATATGGTATCAATAAAAAGTACAGATCACGGCGCAAAAAATGAGCCCTCATACCGCCGCTTATACGGAAAAATTAAAAAGTTATAGGGGGGATCTTAAACGTACTAATTTGGTTTAAAAGTTTGTGATTTTTTTCAAGCGCAACAGTAATAGAAAAGTATGTTATCATGGGTATCATTTTAATCATATTGACCCAAAGAATAAATAACACATGTCATTTTTACCGTAAATTGTACGGCGTGAAAACCAAACCTTCGAAAATTAGCAAAATTGGGGTTTTCTTTTTAATTTCCCCACACAAATAGTATTTTTTTGGTTGCGCCATACATTTTATGGTAAAGTGAGTGATGGCATTACAAAGGAAAACTGATCGAGCAAAAAAACAAGCCCTCATACTAGTCTGTGGATGAAAAAATAAAAGAGTTACGATTTTTTGAACGCGAGGAGGAAAAAACGAAAACATAAAAATAACATTTTCTGCGTCCTTAAGGCCCAAATGGGCTGCGTCATTAAGGGGTTAATAAAATGTATAGTATGCTTACCTTGGTAGCGTCGCAGGACCTTCGGTCATGTGACTGTGTTAATTCCTCTATGGTATGTTGGGGGACCTTTGGAGGTCCTTCGGTCACATGTTACCCATAACTCTTTGTACAGAAGATTGACAGTTCTTATGGACCAGTGAGCTTAAGTCCAGCCCCTGCCCATATAAGGGAGCTGTAGCCAATGATCGCTCTCTTGGGTTGCTGCTCTCGTGGATGCCAGACTATCAGGACAGATCTGCGCAACTTACAAAGACAAGCTAGGCCAGAAGCCTGCCGGCCTCAGCCTGAAACTAAACCGTGAGTTAAAATCTAAATCCTAGCGTGATTACTGGACCGAATCTAAACCCCTAAATCCAATGGATCAGTGCAACAATTACCTTCCTAAGCTCAATAGGCTTACGAGGTCCGAACCACTTGTCAAGCTCTAATAGACTTTGTTACATGGACTGTTCCTGTTCATTATTGCATAAAATCTTCAGTAAAAGTTCTGACAAGTTTCTGCAAATCTCCGGTTGTGGACAATCAATTATTTCCTATCTCCCCATCGCTCTTGGGACGGGTGGCGGTAGGAAAAGCATACAGAGAATAGCCTTCACCCTGGTGTCACGAATAGAAAGGGTTAAGCAAGCACCCTTCATTATCCACACAGCTACACCCCCCGTATACCCTACACCCCCAAGCTACCACATAGCTCTATATATATATATATATATATATATATATATATATATATATGTTTGTGTGTGCAACATTACAGACTCTGTATTCTGCTGGGTGGAAATATATTTCTGACATACTATTTATGAACAATGCAAAATGAAACATTCAGATTGGAGTATGTTTGAAACTGTGAATGAACCGACGAGACCTCTTTTACAACACATTTATTTGCATATATTTGTTGCACTCTGTGTTTTACATTCAGAGGCAACCATCTGCCATTGACTTTCTTAAAAACATTTATGATAATAATAATAAATATATATTAGGAGTTAAAGGGATCTGAGACTGCTTGTACCTGATAACTACATGTGGTTTACCATTATTTATGGAAAATCACCTATGGAGCAAGTCTTAACCACATGCTATTGAAAAATAACCACACATAAATGGATAAATGTGGGTTATAAGTCTGCAAGATGTTGGTTCTTTTTGATGATTTTGCCACACATTGGAGATAAAAATCCACATTTCTTTGTTTGTTTGTTTTTTAAATGAAAGAGCCAACAAGCTTGACAAACAGCAAACAGACACACCCCTACCATTTTAACTGGGCTTCTTTAATATTCCCCAAAATAAAAGACACCAACTACAACAGTACAAGTGTATTAAACCTTATTGACAAACAATTCATTCAAAAATAGATGAAAAAGCATGAGAAAGAATCCAGGGGTCAAGGTAAACAATGTTTATCTAAAATATAGCTGTATTTAGTATTGTGTATCATCTGTATTTCACAAGAAAAGCAGACAAAAACTACTGCAAAAATGGAGAAAAAACAGAAGTACAACAATAAGCAACAATGACTAAGGCTGCATTCACACCTCGTTTTCAGCCTACGGTTGCCGGATCCGGCTGGGGGAAGGGAAAACTGGGCGCTCCCATACCTCAGCCAGACCGGCGGTGAAATCCATTTACTTTAATGAGCCGACCAGAGTCAAACGGTGACTCCGGTCTGCTCATTTTTGACCCGTATCTGGTTTTGTGACCAGACCTAAAACCGTAGTATACTACGGTTTTAGGTCCGGTCAGGAAACCGGATAGGGGTAAAAAATGATCCAACCAGAGTCACTATTTAACTCCGGTCGGCTCATTAAAGTAAATGGATTTGAGCAGCAGTCCGACTTGGCTACGGGAGTGCCCGGTTTTTCCCTCCCCAAGCCTGATCCGGCAACCATAGGCTGAAAACGAGGTGTGAATGCAGCCTAAAAGGTATTAATACAGCTCGAACTACGTCAAAATGAAAAAGTGCCTGCCATGTATAAGGCCTAGGACCCACTGCATACGTACCCCACTGTATGTTTTACTTGGTTTCCTGGGAGGGGAGGGGGGCATAAATTGCAGCTGGAGACTTGGTTGCATTATTGTACAATTTTTGGTTTAGAGTTTGCACTTGACTGAATGCTAGTAGATTTTATCTCTTTAATCTTTAGAATGGTGAATGCAGACATTTACTATAACAATGGCTGTAACTCAGGGTTGTAGATTTATTTTGAATGTAAACTGTAACAAAAATGTATCTTGCATGAAAAAACAATACTGAACCAGTTCTTGAAAATGTGTCCACTGACTTAGATGAAATGTGTTTCTGTGATATTATTTGTGAAAGAGTAAGAAGGTGGACACTGGGTGGGAGGAAGATCATTCTGTTTTTGCAACAGCTGGAGGCATCCTGGCCAGAAAACACTGGTCTATTGAAAAGATCACAAGTGTGTTTCAATAGGTGGAGTGGCTGATTAGTGGGAGGGAGAAAAGTGACCTCACACTTATAAGCAAGGAACTAGGGGATTTGTAGTTCAAGGGAGCAAACTCCAACAGGAAATAACCAGTTCACAAAAAGATATCCTCAGCTTTATGGTAATCTCACAATTTAGCCATTTGCCTCAAGATTTCTCATCTCATTGTAAGATGAGAAGTAAATTTCTTACTGTAGGTGAGTGAAAGAACAGCTCAATAGTAAATGTACCTATTATTCCAGAAGACTTTAAACATCTGCATACTTTTGTTACATTAACCTTTTCGAGAGTTGACAAACTGATTCTAGTCCTCTCACTGCTGTTTTTGAGCTCCTAATAGCCCCTTCCATGATGCACTGGGATCAGAGCCATCCTTTTTACAAGTAGCACACACAGTTACTTCCTCCCTTAGTTGTCTGGTCAAGCACAGCACCTACTCCTTACTGCTTTGCCATGAAGGATAGGACTGCCTTGATGGACCCTCTGGAGGAGGCATGAAGGCTGACAGATTACAGGTACATAGCCCAGGCTTTCTTCCTCTCTCTTGCATATAGCACATGTTAAGCCTGCCCTCACTTCATGTGTTCTGTCCTGGTCTCTCTCTTACTTGAGACAGATTTCCCATAACAACAGGCAGTGGACAGCAAATTGCAGAAAAGAGAGATACCTAATATGCGATACCTTACTAGTAATTAACAAACATGTTAGGAATCAAATAGGCTAGCACATGGTTGAAAAGTTGTTTGACACTTTAATGATACAATATATCAGTAAATAAATACATTTTTTCTTTTAGGTTATCCTGTGTCTAAATTCTTTGTTGATGCTGAGCCATTCTTTTTGGCATTTCTGAACGCTATGGCCAAAATGTATCAATCTGTCCGAGGCCATTGCTCCTGGCCATCCGCGCAGACCAATACCCCAAAAAGGGTGAGAGTTGGTTCTTTTTCTACCTCGTATATAAGCTGGTTTTATTAGTTTATATCCACAGTTACTTGAATGAGGCAGATATGGTCCACCAGACACACCTGCATACATTGCTGCAGTGAGGAATAAGAGCCACAGGGGACTGGAAAAGTGTTAGACATGCACCGTGTCATTACATGCTGTTGGATCTAGAATAAAGTTAAGAGAATTGAACTAACTGTATCTAAGCGTGGTGCTGAAGATCACTATCATTGTAAGATTTTCCACTGTGGAGAATCCATAGCAGTTCTGCAGTGTGTTGCGGTACCTTAAGAGAGTCACCTGTTACCCCTTGCAGTGGGATGCAGAGGAAGTGTATGGGAGTGTTATCCCCATTATTTTTGAAAAATGGCATGTTCACTATTGCCCATGTTACAGTATGAAAAAGAAGACAGCTGCTATGGAGAGTCGGTAATACAAGGCAGGAGCCATGAGAAAGCTCTCAGTATCACCATGATAGATAGAAGATTGATGAATATATAGAAAACCAACAGAAATGCAGACACAAGAGAGGCAGAAAAACAGATGTGAAATGTCTTCTTCTTGAGGCGTGTTTTATAGATAAAAAAAGGAATATACAAGAAATGACTGGCACAAGTAAGCAAAGTCCATATGGAGAGGATATAAAAAAATTGCACCCATTATTTTTAGGTTCTGTTATGCCTACTAAGTGAACAAAAAAGACAGACGAGTATTTTCCATGTAATTCTTTTTCCAAATGCTACCATCTTGTGCAAATTATTTGCTAAAAAAGTTTTTCTTTTTAAGAAGATTTTGTATCTTCAGGTTGTAGCAGATTTAATGTTAAGTTCATTTTCCAGTGATCTATTTCATCTGGAGGCATAGATTAACAGTATCCATGATTCTCTTACCAGCTCCAGCTCCTGCTCTCTGGCCTATTCTTAACTTTGTGATGTATATTTTTATTGCTGAGCTCCAAATGTTGTGAGTTGAAGTAAGTCTTTAATGTATATATTTGTCAAAATAAAGCAAAACCTAAACATGCCTGTGGAGTGTCTACCAGATGTTATAGAGGTATAGAGACCACGAAGAGTCACATCATTTGTTATTGCAGACATAAAGGGGTCCTGATGAGGTAGTAGAGGGATTCTGACAAACGTTTGGAGGATAACTAACAGATGTACCCTGCATAGATCATTAGGTATTAGATGCAGATTCCTCATATCTGATGTCATTTCTTTTATTCTCCATCAATATAATTCCAGTATTTCCTCAAGGTTTTTTATTATTGTTTTTCATCAAACAGAACCTGGGTAACAGATTAGGTTAGCAGCACAGATGGGTATAATTATCATAGGATAGAATGGATTTACCATGTACTGCAGCTTTATCTTGTTTCTGATACAGAAGTTGTAAGTATAAATATGATACAAGATGTCAACTTATCTTATGGAAAGCATTACAATGTAATTCTTTACTTAACAAGCGGATTACTAAACAAAATATTTATTTCATCCCAACAACATCTCACTTATTATATTGGATAGTAGGCTGCCATTGACACACCCTATAAACTATATTTTTAGATTGCAGTTTAGACATTTCTACCTAATAGTCTTCCAGTCTTCATGTTTGTGGTTAAAGTAAAGTTGAGATTAAAGTAGTTATATATTAAGGGATAAAAAGCATTAAATGGTAGTAGAATCTGACTGTATTTCTCCAAGCAAACCATTTTTATCTGTGTTAGTCCTGTAAGTTTTGAGATAAGGGCCCCAATTGGTTGCTCTGGTTTGCTAGCAAATCCCACAGATGCTCCATAGGATCAAGATCTTAAGAATTTTGAGGCCAAGTCAACACCTTGATCTCTTTGCCAGGTTCCTCGAATTGTTCCTTAATAATTTTTTGCAGCATAGAAGCGCACATGATTCTGCTAAAAGAGGCCATGGCCATTTGAAAATTCCATTGCCATAAAGGTGTGTACATGGTCTGCAATATTGTTCAGAAATGTGGTACATGTCAAAGTAACATCCAAATGAATCCCAGGACCTATGGCTTACCAGCAAAACATTGCCCAGAACATCACATTGCCACCTCAAGTTTGCCTTCTAGCAATATCTCCATCTACTTTCTTAGATACTAACCACTAAATACTGAGAAACCTGCTGTTTTGGAGATGCTCTGACCTAGTCATCTAGCCATTACAATTTGTTTCTTGTCAAAGTCTCTCAGATTATTGTACTTTTCCATTCTTCCACAGTATCTCAGAACTGTTTAAAAAAATTACTGGTTACTTGCTGCCTACTATTACTATATCCCACCCTTGAGAGGTTACAAGATAATAAATGTCAATGGTTTTAATATTATGGTTGATTGGTGTCTGTGTGTGAGATATATATATATATATATATATATATATATATATATATACTGTGATAACTCACTCTTGCAGACAGGTGCGGTTTCTGTATAGAGGCACGGAAACACGACTTTTCAAATCAAAGTTCAGTGTTTTATTCACACTTGGCAAACAGCAAACAGCCTTGAATATAGAACAACGGAAAAAGTAACAAAAGTCCACCTGCATTCCTTAGGTGTTTGTTCACACCTGCGTCCATGCCATGCAGCATCAAGCAAGTCTTTTCCAAGTCCCCAAGCAGTTTGCTTGCCAGCTTCCGTACTCTCAAGGAAGATCTTAACATACAGCTCTCTCTGGCAGAGTGAGCTGCAACATGCAGCTGGTGAGGCAGCCTAGCATTAAGGCCAACAAAAGACTGCCTGGATTGTGAGGAATGGCCCCCACCCCACACTGAAAGAGCTGTCCCAGATCGCAGCACAGACACTGAATAAATACCGGCTCTTACTTCACCAAGGCCAGGAGCCTTGGTGACACATATCGCCCATCAACCACCATGCCCTTCACCTTCTCACAATACACATATATCACACATCAGAGGGAGTTAGAGAAATTTCTGTAGACTTTCCAGGTAATCTATTCATCATTCAAATCAAGTGACCCGTGATTTGACTTTACACATTACAGATAGCTAAAAAAAATATAAAATGTAATACAGCAAAAAAACACCACAAACCAAACAGGGCATTTTCTTTTTCAATATAGACTTTAACATAACATCTGGCCGCAAAAAATATGATAAAAAGACCTTAAAATGCCATAAAATGTCACGGTATATTTGGCATTTCTTAATTTTTTTTTATTTATTAAAAAAAAGGGGTTTTAAACCAGCCTAACAAAGGGCTATGTGATAGTGATGAGCGGCATAAGCCATATTCAAATTCGCAATATTTTGCGAATATTTGGATGAATATTCGTCCTATATTTGCAAATTTCGCATATCGTTCACTTTTTTCCCCATGCAAAACTCGTTATAAAATTCACAAAATGCACATGCGCTATTATATTTTTCAACTAACTACTTTCCTATTGGTTGCTAGGGATGTTGCCAACCTCTGACAACTCTATTTGCATCCTTCTCATTGGCCCACAAGCTAAAAGAAGGGAGGGATCAGTGTCCTCTAGAAGTGCCAATATTCTCATAAATTTTGCATAAAATTTGCATTTGCATATTCGCCTTCTTTGGACCACAAGCTGGAAGCAGGGAGGGATGATCACTTTTTATTTACACAGTACACATCATTGTGATGTGCACTGTGAAAAAAAAAGAAAAAGAAAAAACAAATATTCATCATAACGGCTATAATTTGCTATAGTCTTAATATTTGCGAAATTGTGAGGTGCCGATATTCGTGAACAAAATTCGCTATTCGAATATTCGCGCTCAACACTACTATGTGATATTAATAAATATTCTGCCAACCTGCTTCCCTGTCCATGGTACTGACAGGTACATTATAGCTCAGAAGCATTTCAGAAGTATTTGTAGCTTTCAAAGCTGTTATAAACATTCCTGTCACTTAATAGCTATAATCAGTGTACAGAATATAACAGAGTAATGCCACATTCACACATGTCCATCTTTAGTTGTTTGCGATTTGTCAAAAACTGAAAGTAAAACATTTATTTCTATGTAATGCATACTAATGGGAAAAAAGTTCTATAGTTCAGATCCTAAAAATGTTTTGTTTTTCAGACCCAGAAATGAGACCAGATGGAAAAAAAACTGTAAAAAACTGAAGCAGTTATTTTTTGCATCACTAGTCCAAATGGTTAAAAAGATGGCAATTATTCAACAAAAGAATAAACAAACAAACAAAATTCTAGAAAGCTCTTAAAGGTAGGGTAACATGTATCGCTTCTGCAGTGTATTTGATGCTCTGTATGTGCGCTGATGACCATCATTAGAGTGAGCTTCCAGCTGTGCCCGTGTGCCCTGCGTTGTCTGTTCGTAGCAGCAATCCGCCACTACATGCAGTCACACAGGGATCTGTGAGTCACGCGGGCATATGCAGTTTGACTCTACCCTAAAGGAGTTTTCCGGTCATTTAAGATTGATGGCCTATCCAAAGAATAAGCCATTGATCTCTAATCAGCCAGGTGCCGACACACTGCAACCCTGACTATCTGCTATTCAGCTATGGCTTCAGCACATGCACAGTAAATGGCCAGAAGCAGTTGGCTCTGTTCACTGTGCAGTGATGGTGATAGGTTACAGCAGCACAGATTCTATTAAAGTGAATGGGAGCAGCACTGCAATAATCTGGCACCACCACTACACATTGAATGGAGCCAAGGATTCTGTCCATTCATTGTATATATGCCTGAGCCACCACCCTGCCAAACAACTGTTCTGCAGGGTTACTGGGTGTTAAACCAAAAAAAAAATAACCAAAGAGGCATAGTATAAATCTGAAAGTAAAAAAAAAAAATAGTGCTGTTTATGCAGGATGAAAAACTCCTTTTATTAATTATATCCCTTGTGGATTCTATACCATACATAATAAATCAATTACACTTCACATATAAAACTGGTGGTCTCCCTTACATCTGTTTCAGTTTGGTTTGGCACCTTATGGTTAGGTTCACACAATGTTTTCATAGTAAATTCACTTTCCATTATTTTCAGGGGAAATCCACACCTTAGCCCACATAGGATGGATCTTTTTTAATGGGGATTTGAAATGCATGCTGTTTCTTAATACAGAATCTATGCAAATTCTGCAAGGAAGCCAGTTCAGAGAGCTACAAATCTACACTCTGTCACATTGCAAATCTGTCTCAGATTTCTGCCTTGGAAAAATTAAATAGATTTTTCTATGGAAAATATTTTTATATTTTTGGGGAGCATACCCTAGTATGGATGTCTTTATGTACTTAAATGGTTTCGTTTTATGTGCGTTTAGTGTGAGGCTCATGAGAGAAAGTCCTCATGGTCAGCACACAGGCTGCGGCAGTGCACAAGAAAAGACATATAGAAGTACGAAACTGGCACACACTCTTTTTTGCTCTACAACCCACCCTGAATACCTGTTTATTAAACCATTAAAAAAAGCTAAATAAAAGTATAAGTGAGTTCTGGGATCTTTCGTCTATTTGTTATATGAGCAGAGACTCTCATTACCCTTGGAGAAATGACAAATGATAACACCTCTCAATCAGTACCAACAGGGACCACTTCTGCAAAGCCGAGACTTTTGTTCCAGCACTTACCGTTCTACTGCAGAATGTCAGAATTTCTTGGCTGTGGTACATTTGCATACTGTATATTCCAGCTGCTTTAATGACTTGTGAAACAAAAGGCAATTAGACAACAAATGAAATTAACCTTTTCAAATGGCAGACGTGATGTGGTGCTGCTATTATGAGTGCGTCTGCATGGCTGACCCAAATCTTCAGACGGTTCTGCTACAATAAATATGGATAATGGTTATTAATATTCCATACTGCACAATAGCACAGCACCAGGCAAACATGGTTATAAAGTTTTTATCCTACCACTCGGAATGTGCTGGTGGAAGAGAAGCGCGGCCCCGGACAGCACCTTATCCCATCTGTAAAAACCTCTTTGTAGAGAAACAACTGTGTTTAGTACTAGTCCCATTAAAAGGTATTAGTTTGACAAATGGCCACTTACATTTTTTATAGCCACTTAAAATAGCAAACACTCTTACAAGCTTGATATGAATGGACAGTGCGAATATTTTACTGCATGTGGGGGTCTCATTTGTTTAGAGCACAGCTTTCAAACCATGTGTTCTAGAATGCCTTTTAATGACATTTGGGAAGTTTAAGCAGATAGATGAGTTGGACAAAACAAAGACAATTAAAATCTACAGCAAGTTTTTAATCTTATAAAATGCAGCATATGCTATTACTAGAGAATAATACAGAGGCTCTTTTGAATGCCTTGTGTATAACTATATTAGTTGATGTGCCATTTATGGGTTGTCTGCCTTCCTGATTCCTTCTTCCACTATGATATGGCTCTCTTATTGCAACCTCTGAATGCCTCTGAAAATTCAGAGATAGAGGGGGTTGAGTCTCATCAATTCACTTTTGTGTAGTCCCATCTAAGTGGAGTAATGCACTTGCCCAATGTCTAATGCAATGTGCACCCGTGTATTGGGCTAGGTGCTGGCCACATTTTTGTTTCATTTTGTTTTTGCAATGCAATGTCTGTATTCCATTTTTTTCCTATGTTAGTGTGTACTTACTTTTAATGCCTGACCAGTTTTTGTACGTTGTGTGCTTTGGTCAGAATAGTGTTAATTTTTCCCTTCACTTTTGAGGTTGATCTTTATTAATCAAGAAAGATCAGCCTCAAAAAGTTATTTCATGGTAAAACCTCCAATGTACATAGGGCAGAAGGTGAAACCCCGGTTAGCATTGGCCCTCTGAGGTTCTCAGTATTAAAAGATGCTGCACAATTGGAGATTTTCCTACCCCTGGTGACGGAAAATATAGATTTTATGAAAGACAGGAGGCAAGCATTATGCAATTCTTTCTTTACTGCACAAGTTTAGCAGCAGAAATAAAATGTTTTTACATTCATATGAGAAAATTTTTTGTATGTAGGCACACAAGGTATACAGGTGCAACCAAAGGTGATATACATATACAGGTAACCAATGACAGGTAGACCTAGGTTATAAGATGACTTGTATAACTCACAAATGCCTCTTTCTTTATAATAAGTAAAAACCATATATATATATATATATATATATATATATATATATATATATATCATAGAACATAAAATATAAGAACAATAAGTCCCGAGAAGAATAACATGGATAAAGATCTGTAACAGTCTAACTTCAAGTATGGGAGTAAGGTCGATCAATTCACAACTGTGAGTAGGAGAGGTTATTCAACGATGAAGAAGTAATCAAATATGGAAGATTGTAGAACGTATATAAACTTCAAACGATGAGGTGAACCATGAAGTAATTCCACCAACCAGCAGGATTAATAAGCTGAAAAAGAAATAAAAAGACAAACAATATAAAGGTTGGGTTCTTAAGGGACGGATAATGCTTGCCTCCTGTCTTTCATAAAATCAATATTTTTTGTCACCAAGGGTAGGAAAATTTCCAATTTTATACCAAGACAGGTGGCATTCACATTATGCAAGTTAAAAGCTAGAGAACTATAATAATAAATGGTTATTACAATAATAATTAACATAGTATATGAACAACAAAATCCATATTATAGAATAGACATAGAGACATGGGATTCAGGTCTAAAGTAGGTCTTGAAAGTAGAATCAGAGGACCAATTAGTTGCTTTGAGGAGATCGGAGAGAGAACCTCCTGAATGAATTAGTAGAAATGGCTCCTCTAGTAGAAGGAGCACCGAAGAGAGAAACATCGATGTTGGCAAGAGACATGGCAAATCTGATCCATATAGCAAGAGTATCAGAGGAGACAGGACGATGAGGTTTACAGTATGAAATAGGAAGTTGAGAAGAGGGATGTCTAAGAGATTGAGTTTTAGATTCATAGGATTTCAGGCAACGAACAACACAGAGTTTATTGTGATGAGGAAAAGCAGGGTAAAATATTTCATGAAGGTTAGTCTTAGTGTGTCTATGAATATGAAAGAGAACTCCATGAGGAGAATAATGTCTACGAGATATGTCTAAAGAACTGAGACTCTTTTTATGGAGATCAGGCAGAGAAGAGTAGTTAGTTTAATAGATAAAAGCTTTAAAGATAAGGTATCATTGTCGTCCCATGACGAAAATAATTCCAATAAGAGATTGATATCCCAAGTAGATGTATTTTTAGGTAAAGAAGGTGTTTGAAAACGGATGCCTTTAAGAAGCTTGCAGACCAATGGATGTTGTCCAACTGGAAGAGAATCAATAGGTTCATGGTAGAAAGATATTGCTGAACGGTAAAGGTTAAAGTACGATAGGCCTTACCTGAATTAAAGGTGAAAGATAAATAATTTAGAATGTGGGAGAGAGGAGCACGTAAGGGATCCAAATCCCATTGGAAATATTGCCTGAAAGGAATCCCACGATTCTGGCTATAGAACCTAGTGAAATAAGATCCTTGTTGAGAAGAGATCTGATTTCTTTTCGTATGGTCTTCAGTTTTTTGGTTGGAAGACTCAATAAGGCCCCTTTCACACTACAGGTATCATCCTGCTTTTTTTACTGCTGTTATTTAACAATAACGGATGAAAAAAACTGGAGACAATAACTGGTAATAATGGATGATAACTGATGGCCATCATCTGTTATTTTTAATGTTTTTTTTTCTTTAAAAACCTGGTGTTGTTCATCAGTTATCATCCGTTATCATTTGTTGTTACCAGTTACATCCATTTTTTTCATCAGGTTTTTAACCCTTTTTTGTAAAGCTGTACTGAACATGCTCAGTACAAAAAAAATGGACAATAACGGATGATAACAGATGCTTTTTTTTAACATCCGTTTCCCATAGACTTCAGTGTTAATTTTAACGGCCATTTTTTCACCATTATCTTTGCCGGACCAAAAATTAGTGCATGCACCGTCTTTTATGCCTGCAAAAATAAAGGACATTAGTAAAAACGGATATACCTGATGTAAAAGGATGGTCAAAAAATCCCTTTGACATGAATGGGATTGTTGGACAGCCGTTTTCAGGACTTTTTGCTGGGAGTAATAACGGAGGTTTTTTACAGGATGATACCTGTAGTGTGAAAGGGGCCTAAGGCTGTATGAGTATTTACAAGAAAACCCAGGAATTCCACTTGTTTTGATGGAGAGAGTATTGATTTCTCCTGATTGATTAAAAAGCCTAGATTGGAAAGAATCCAATTCATGTGAAGAAGAGCAAGGCGATAAGAGTTAGTCATGATGAGAATGTCGTCTAAATAGATTTTTAGATGAACTCCCCAAGATCAAAGGGCGGCAACCACTGGTTTCATCAATTTGGTGAAACAGCAAGGGGCCGAAAGAAAGTCTGAAGGGGAGACAAGTAAATTGCCATCTCATGTTGTTCCAAATGTACTGGAGATAAGGATATGACAGTGGATGAATGGGAACTGTCAATTAAGCATCCTTGAGATAATTTTTTATGAACCAATCCTCTGGTAGTAAAATATCTCTTAGAAGATGGATATCTTCATCTAGAAGTGGCGATAGTTTACAAAGTTGTTTAGAATCTTTAGATTGATGATTGGTCTGTTGCCGACATCTTTCTTTTTGACCAGGAAGAGATTGCTTATGAAACCAGGGAAACTTGAACAATGGCATTTTTGGAACATAGTTCCTTGATTTCTGAAGGACGATACCTAGGACGATACCTACTGCGCTGGCCGCATCCCCCGTTCTGCCGTCCACATCCCCGTCCTGCCATCCGCATCATGGCGTCCTATGGAGGAACATGTGACACACGTCACTCCACCTCCTCCCCTGCGCCCAGCGTAACGCTACGGAGGAAGGAGGAGTGACGTATATGTCACATGCTCCTCCATAGGAGGCTATGATTCTGATGGCAGAACAGGGGGGGGGGTCTGCTGCTGTTTACAAGGGGGCACTGTGTACAAGGGGGGGCTGCTGCTGTTTACAAGGGGACACTGTCTACAAGGGGGGGCTGCTGCTATTTACAAGGGGGCACTGTGTACAAGGGGGGGCTGCTGCTTTTTACAAGGGGGCACTGTCTACAAGGGGGGGGGCTGCTGCTGTTTACAAGGGAGCACTGTCTACAAGGGGGGCCTGCTGTTTACAAGGGAGCACTGTCTACAAAGGGGGGCCTGCTGTTTACAAGGGGGGGCTGCTGCTGTTTACAAGGGGGCACTGTCTACAAGGGGGGGCTGCTGTTTACAAGGGGGCACTGTCTACTTAGGGGGGGGGGGGCTGCGGTCTACAGGGGGGCTGCAACTATCTATACTACCTACAAGGGTCTACTATCTACTATTAAAGGCAATCTTAGAGTAGGTGACCCGGTTTCTACCGCTGCTCACCGTGTGAACATCAGCACAATTCCTCCGGAGACATTGGTCTCGACGCCAATGCAGATTCCCTGTTCTGTCCAATGGAGAAGAGAGAAATCTAGGCTCATACTACAGCAGCCGCCTGCATTGTACACAACAAGGAACCTACATATCATACGGTAAGCAGCGCCAGAAACCGCATCACCCTGCTGTGATATTCCCTTTAATATAAAAGTACTTGTACTTGGTATCGGCGAGTACTAGAATTAAAGTATCGGTACTCGTACTCGGTCTTAAAAAAATGGTATCGGGACATCCCTAATATATATATATATATATATATATATAGGTGTAATTAATAAAGTATTATAAATAATTATTATAATAAATTAATATATAAAATAAATATGAAAGAAATCAATTCATTAATAAATAATAATATATATAGGCAATTAATATATGTACACAGACTAAGGATAGGGCTCAGTAATGTGAGGAATTTATAAGATGTGAACCTGTAAGGAAATAAAAATACAGTAAGTTGTGCTGCAACGTCCTGAAAAGGACACCAGGATGCAGACAGAGACCAGAAAATCAATAATGAGGCGTAAGGGAAATATGAGCTGACGAGGAGGAGCTGACAGGATTGAGGACTCTAAGCGTCTGAGTGGAATGGACGGGAACGGCTCCGCTGATCACCAACGGAGCCGAAGTATCGCGGGATCAGAAGAATAACTGCGTCACAGGAAAAGGGAGGCGCTGGGGAAGACAGAGGCGCGAGACAACAGCCGGTAAGCAGAGAAAAGACACCAGGAGATAAAAGGAGAGAGAATGGATATAGTTTATAAGAAATACGCTGCTAATGATAAGTAGAATGAAGAGGGGATTATATAAATGTAACATAACAAGTATAAGAAGATAGGGGAACAATAAGGGGAAAAAAGGAAAAAAAAAAGTTATAAGAATGGACAATAGGATATAGAGAAATAGGAGAATATGTGAATATATAAGAATATAAGTAGTATATGAGACAGTAAATGTAATACAGGAAAATAAATCTAATAATGGAGAGCACACATCTTGTTTCTGCTAACCTAGGTCTACCTGTCTTTAGTTAATTGTATATGTATATCACCTTTGGTTGCACCTCTATACCTTGTGTACCTACATACAAAGTTTTTTCTCAAATAATTGTAAAAACGTTTTATTTTTGCTGATAAACTTGTGATACAAAAGAGAAAAGAATTAGAGCCATTGCTACTGATAAAATATTATGCTTTATTAGTATCAGAATAAAAATTCACATACATGTGAATATAGTGTAATGATCATATAATTGTAATAGAATATAGAACAAAACAATGAGTAGTTCAGGCTATTAAACCCAATAAGATGGTGGGACAGGTAATATAGTCAAAAAATGTAACAAGACATATAAAATAAGTAACTGAGAGGTGGAGCAGCAGTTAGAGGCTCAAATAGAGAGTAGTGTAGCTAAAGGGGAGCCGGGGACAATCCCTTCACTAGATAAGTAGCCGCGCTCTGCGGGCTGCTATGAAGTAAACACCCTACACACTCAGAAAAAAGTGTGCCAAATAGCCACCTCACTTACCCATGATAGGGACCCATCACCACCGTCCCAAAGTCCGTCTACTTGATGGACTTTTTTAAAGGGATGCTGATAAACTTGTGCAGAAAGAATTGCATAATGTGAATGCCTCCTGCCTTGATATAAAATCTGAATTAAGCTGCCTTGATGATCTTATAGATCTGTTAGCTGAAAATGAATTTGTAACAGATACAGGGGATGCTTATGAAGTGTTTACTGTACCAGAATTTACAGGTGGTCTCAAATCCACATCCTGCACCTGGTACCACCAGGGAGCAGTGTAGATTTGTTCTATAAAAAAAAGTACTGGGCAATGTTAGAGCTCTACAGTACCCTATTGCCCCCCCCCCCCCCCCCTAATCTCACTATAGAGGAAATAATAGCTCTCAAAAAACTAATAGAAAGAGATGACATCATTGTAAACAAATCTGATAAGGGGGCAATATTGTACTGATGAAGAGAGATTACTATTTGGCTGAAGCTGCTCGCCAGTTGAATGACAAAATATTTTATTGCAAACTCTCTAAAGATCACACCCAAATAGCAAAGTGACAAGCTGCAATCCTTACTGAGGTGTTATGTGGAAAATACAGTAATTTCTAAAAAAAAAAAAAAAAATTGGTGAAAGGCTGTTTTCTCTGCATCCCAAGATGGCTAATTGGTACTTTTTTGCCAAAGGTACATAAAACGTTGGAGTCCCCATGCGGGAGACCTATTGTCTCCGGGGTGGGGACTCTAATTGAGCCTTTGTCAAGGTACCGTGGATTGGCTCCTACATCCCCTTTTACCGGAGATACCATCATTAGTCAACGACACCAACAAATTTCTCCTCACCATTGAGGGATTAAGTTGGCCAGAGAATTGTTGGTGTCCATAGACATTGCAAGTATCCCTCAGGCAGGGGCAGTGGGAGTCATTAGAGATATGTTAACATCAGCAGGTAAAAGTCCCAATTTTGTAGATTTTGTGTGTGACACTGTAAATTTCATTTTGAAAGGCAACGCGTTCAGGTTCGGGTTTGCAAAGACGGACTGGTTTGCAAAGACGGAAAGTGTAGCCATGGGTACACCAGTGGCATGTACCCTGGCCAACCTGTGTGTGGCTTATTTTGAGAAACTTTTTGGCATTTTATCCAGATGAATCCGTACCTGAAGCACGTTACCTGTTATCGTCGCTTTGTCGACGATATATTCATAGTGTGTACAGGAACAGAATCCATGTTTGTAGAGTTTGCCACACACCTAAATACCTCCAATAATATGAATTTAAAATTCACTTGGAACATAGGACCACATACTTCGGAATTCTTAGACGTTTTAGTGAGGATAGATAACAACCAGCTTGTCACCCAGGGATACAGCAAACCAACAGCGTGCAACTCACTTTTGCACTATGAAAGCTACCACCCCAATCATGTTAAAACTGCAGTCCCATATGGCTAATTCTTAAGATTAAGGCATATTAATAGTGCAAGACAAGATTTCATTACACAAGCAGAAGATCTAAAAAAAAAAACGCTCAATAATTAGAGGCCACCCTGTTAACGTTATAGACAAAGCTATGGAAAGAGCTAGCAAACAGAACAGGCTAACCTTATTGAAAGGCAGAAAAATGACAACCCGTAACTCTGACACATCCAGAGTACACAGAAGGCACACAGAAGCTGTGTTTTTCTTTTCAGTTCAGCCCAATGGCTGATTTTATGAAATAATCTATCAAAAATAATTTATTCCTTTTGCAAAATGAACCAGATTTAAAACTTTATGTCAATCAAGGCTCACTGGTAGCGTTTAGAAAATGTAAAAACATTAACTAATTTCTAGTAAACTACAGGACAAGAAAAATAAGGAAAATTGATTGGGGAGAACTTTAAATCCAGGTAACTATCATTGTAATTCCTGTAGTTGGTGCGATTCATTACTCCTAGACAAAAATGTTAATATTGGAGGAATCACTGTACGCTTCAAAGATGTGATAAAAAAAAATAAAAGTAATAATGTAGTTTACGATATCATATGTGAATGTAAAAGGTTCTATATAGGTTGCACTATCCATGCTATGCACACCAGATTCAGAGAGCATGCCACTTCACTGAGAACGGGGAAAGGATCCTCTAGGCTGATCGCCCACATGAAAGAAGAGTGGTGACCCCAGAAAAATGTGGTTCCTTGGAGTGGAAAAGGTAATGGGTAGTGAATGCGCAGACAAACGCAAGGCTTTGTTACAACAACAGGTGCAATGGATTCTTAGAACTGACGCACAGGGGAATGTAGGTCTGAATGACCGATTAGATATGAGCGATTAGTCTTTGTTTCTCTGCTGTTTTGCCTACACCGACCTCTATTCTATGTATTATTGTTTACTTTTCTAGTACATAAACCGTAACTTGCTCTCTACCTTTGCTTTTATTGTTTGTAGACTGGTATGTAATGCCCCCTCCGTGAGATCAGAGGCTGACAGGTATTTATTTACCTGACCCTCGGTTCCGGAGTAGGCATGTCTGATGAACCGCCAAAGCTTTTTAAATGCACCTAAAATAAAGAAGATACACTTGCACCATTAAAACCGCGAGTGCCTCCTGGTTTCTTTTTAATGTAATGTCTGTATTCCATGTTTTTCTGTGTTAGTGTGTATTCACACTTTCTTTTAATGCCTGACCAGTTTTTGCATTTTGTGTGCTTTGGTCAGAATAGTGTAAATTTTTCCAGTCAATAGGCTCCCAGGTAGGGTAACTTAGACGCCAGCTCTGCTGTTATTCCTGGCTGCGTATTGCTCTATGTTTCACATAGCACCTTTGTCTTTTAGTCTGTTTAGTTCTTGTAGTCAGTCCTGTTTTGGTTCTGGTTAGTGATTCCTATTTAGTTCTTAGAGTCTGTTTAGACTAATTTGTTTCTCAGTCCAGTGTTCGGTATTTAGTATTCCTGCTTAAAATCTTGGCCCGTATTTCTCCATGTTATGGAGTTTAGCTTTTGAAGTCTTTATTGTATTTATCTAGTGTGAATTGTGTTCTAGTAATCCTGACCTGGATGGTTTCTAACAAACCAGAATTAATTACGAATTTCATGAAATATTCGATTCGCAACTAATGCGAATATCGCCGCGATTCTATTGCGCAAATGGCTTAATTAAACTCCATTTAATGCGGTCGAGGCTCCAGGGCATCTAAAATGGCGAATCCACATGTCAGTACATGGGGCAAGGAACGATGGGAAGGCGGGAAGGCAAGGCGGGAAGGGAAGTAGGCGGGATGACCCTGAATCACATGCAGGATGCAGCCTATCAGCAGCCAGTCACCCCTGTGATGTCTTAGCCCTAGATATTCGGCAGCCATTTTGCGGCTCGTCATATAATTCATTACACTGCATAGAGATAGGATGGACATCGCTGTGTGTGTTACACAGAAAAGCTTATTCCAGCAGCGTTTCACATCCTAGTCACCAGTGTTCTGGTGGACAGAGAGCAGTGTTTTTTTACACTGAAAAGGATTTTTACTGCAACCATTAACCTCCTAGTCACTTTCTTCAGCATAGTATTACAGAGAGGGGCAGAGAGCTGTGTGTTGCCTCATACATTTCAACAAGCTGCCTCAACTTCTTAAACTTTAGCAGAGGAGGCAGGAATAATTTTTCAGCGCAATTCTGTGTCTTTGTTCCACAACAAATCATCTGCTAGTTATACTAGTCTGTAGACATTATAATACCCAGCAGTCCATTCCTAATAGTCTTTGACAGTGTGCAATTTTGTGTTTAGCACACAGCTTTTTTGTGCTGCAGCACTGTTGTGTACTGCTGGTGTTGTGCAAAAATAAGTTTTTTTTTTTAAGCATACTGAACCACATGCATACATCTAAGTAGTGTACTATTTTGTACCTGTTAATCTGTCAAGGGCCTAGATACTGTGAAAGTCCAGGCAAAAGTAATCACCGGCTGGTGTTTCTCTAAAATATGTTTTTTTTAAGCGTACTGTACCACATTTTTCTGCCCTCATGAGTGCACACCACATATGTACATCTAAGTAGTGTATTATTTTATTCCCAATCCCAACCAGTGAGCCTCTAGCTGTTGCATAACTACAACTCCCAGTATGCACGGTCTGTCAGTGCAGTGCATGCTGGGAGTTGTAGTTTTGCCCCCCCCATGTGAATGTAGAGGGTACATTCACATGGGTGGGGGTTTGCAGCAAGTTTCCCACTTCAAGTAAAAACACTACACTACACTAACCCTAAATAAAGAGTAAAACAGTACATATACACTACACCCTTACACTGTCGCCTCCTCTCCCCAATAAAAATTTAAAACGTCTTGTATGTCAGTTTTTCAAAAATGGAGCCTCCAGCTGTTGCTAAATAACAACTCCCAGTATTGCCGGACAGCCATTGGCTGTCCAGGCATGTTGGGAGTTTTGCAATAGCTGGAGGCACCCTGTTTGGGGAAAACTGACATACAGTATTTAAGGTGGAGGAGACAAGTGTAACGCTTGCATCCGGATACACCCCTATGAAAATCCCTAATTTATGCCTCAAATGTGCATGGCGCTCTCTCATTTAAGAGCCCTGTCATATTTCAAGGCAACAGTTTAGGGCCACACATGGGGTATCTCCGTACCCGGTAGAAATTGCGCTACAAATTTTGGGGGGCTTTTTCATCCCTTTACCCCTTATGAAAAGGAAAAGTTGGGGTCTACACCAGCATGTTAGTGTAAAAATGTTTTCTTTTTTACACTAACATGCTGGTGTTGCCCCATACTTTTCATTTTAATAAGAGGTAAAAGGAAATAAAGACCCCCAAAATTTGTAATACAATTTCATCCCAAGTATGGAAATACCCCATATGTGGGTGTAAAATTCTCTGCGGGTGCACAACATGGCTCAGGAGTGAGAGCGCACTATGTACATTTGAGGCCTAAACTGGTGATTTGCACAGGGGTGGCTGCTGGTTACAGCGGTTCTGACATAAACGCAAAAAAATAAATACCCACATGTGACCCCATTTTGGAAACTACACTGCTCACGGAACATAACAAGGGGTATAGTGAGCCTTAACACCTCACAAGTGACTCACAGATTTTTGAAACAGTGGTCCGTGAAAATAAAAAATTTAATTTTTCATGTGCACAGCCCACTGTTACAAAGATCTGTCAAACGCCAGTGGGGTGTAAAAGCTCACTGCACCCCTTGTTACGTTCCTTGAGGGGTGTAGTTTCCCAAATAGTGTGCCATGTGGGGTGTTTTTCGCTGTTCTGGCACCATAGGGGCTTCCTAAATGAGACATGTCCCCCAAAAACCACTTCAGCAAAATTAGATTTCCAAAAGCCCAATATTGCTCCTTCCCTTTTGAACCCTCTAGTACACTCGAAGATCACTTTACATTCACATATGATATATTTCCTTACTCAAGAGAAATGGAGTTTCAAATTTTGGGGGACATTTTCACCTATTACCCCTTGTGAAAATGAAAAATTTGGGGTAACAGCATTTTAGTGAAAATTTTTTTTTTCCATGTTCATGTCCAACTTTATTGAAAATTTGGCAAACACCTGTGGGGTGTTAAGGCTCACTTTACCACTTTTTTTGTTCCTTGAGGGGTGCAGTTTCCCAAATAGTATACCATGTGGAGTGTTTTTCGCTGTTCTGCTCTCCAAAATCCGATTGTCGCTTCTTCTCTTCTGAGCCCTTTAGTGCACCCGCAGGTCAATTTACATCCACATATGAGATATTTCCTTACTCAAGAGAAATTGGGTTACATATTTTGGTGGGCTTTTTCTCCTTTTACCCCTTGTAAAAATAAAAAATATGGGTCTACAAGAACATGTTAGTGTAAAAAATGAAGATTTTGAATTTTTGCCTCCACTTTGCTGCTATTCCTGTGAAACACCTAAAGGGTTAACAAACTTTCTGAATGTCATTTTGAATACGGTGAGGGGTGCAGTTTTCATAATGGAGTCCATTATGGGGTATTTCTAACATAAAGACCTTCAAAACTGAACTGGTCCCTGAAAATTTCAGATTTTGAAATTTACTTGAAAAATTTGAAACTTGCTGCTATACTTTGAAGCCCTCTGATGTCTTCAAATAGTAAAAACATGTCAACTTTATGATGCAAACATAAAGTAGACATATTGTGTATGTGAATCAATATATAATTTATTTGGTATGTCTATTTTCCTTACAAGCAGAGAGCTTCAAAGTTATAAAAATGCAAAATTTTTAAATTTTTCTGGAAATTTTTAAATTTTTCACCAAGAAATGATGCAAGTATCGACAAAAATTTACCACTAACATAAAGCAGAATATGTCACAAAAAACTATCTCGAAATTAAATACATAAGTATAAGCATCTCAGAGTTATTAATGCTTAAAGTGACAATGGTAAGAATTGCAAAAAATGCTCTGGTCCTTAGGGTCAAAATGGGCTCAGTCCACAAGGGTTAAGTGTACTGTAGTGCATTTTTCTGCCCTCATAAGTGCATACCACATACCTACATCTAAGTAGTGTACTATTTTGTACTTGTCAATCTGTCAAGGGCCTAGATACAGGGAAATTCCAAGCCAAAGTAATCACCGGCTGGTGTTTAACTAAAATAAAAAATTTTAAGCGTACTGTACCGCATTTTGCTGCCCTCATAAGTGCATACACACATCTAAGTAGTGTACTATTTTGTACTTGTTAATCTGTCAAGGGCCTAGATGCTGTGAAAGGACAGTCAAAAGTATATACCTTCTGATGTTCTAGACAAATACTGTTTTAAGCGTATTGTACTCCCCTCATATACGCAGTATAAGTATGTCAGGCAGAGAAGTATCAGGACATGCACAGAGGAGTGGCAGAGGCCTAAATTCATCAAGCAGAGGTCACAACAGACTAGGGGCAAGTGGTAGCAGGAGTCGCAGTGAAAGGCCTGAGCTCCTGGTGTCAGCTAGCGGTCGTGTCTCGACCAGCAACCCATCTGCTGTTATCGATTGGTTAACACGGTCATCCACTTCATCACAAGTGACATCTGATACCCCCAGTTAACAGTCGGTGGGTTCCTCACACACAACACTCAGTTGGCATGGCCCAGGAGCAGTCCCTGTCCTCCCATTGCCTCTGTCCTATGCTGTTCCCTCCCCTAAAGAAGTATCTTATGTTGTGGGTTCAGCTCCACTATGCAGTGAGGACGATCTAATAGAGGATAGTCAGCAGCTACTGCCCAGCCAAGAAGTGGAGGAGACATCTGCCGCTTCCCCCAGTAGGCTGGCAAGTAGTGATGATGAGAGTGACGTGGGAGACAGTGTTGCCAGGGTTCAGGGTCCTAAAGCAGACATTGCTGAGGAACCTGAGGAGGACATCAGTGAAATTCTGGAGCCAAACGTACCCGGGGAGACCACCTGCTTCGCGGCAGCCTACCTTCCCAGGAGGTAGTGGAGAGGGTTCCTGGAGACGGTAGCAGTAGCAGTCAATTACTGCGGACTGTTGGTGAGAAAATCAGCTACTCGGTGGTGTGGCAGTTTTTCATCAAGCATCCGGAAGAGGTTTACATAGCCACATGCAAGATATGTCAGCAGAAGGTGAAGCAAGGCAATGTTGGCACCACGGCCCTGCATCAACATATGCGTCGCCACCATTAAGCAGCCTGGGAGAACCTTGGCTTCGATGTAGTGTTCCAGCCTGCTGCATCACCCAGTGGCACGCCGCTCCCTCTTTCAGCCAGCCAAGGCTCCACCACCTAAGCCAAAGGGAGCTTTATGTCATTCCCTCCTTCTGTTACTCCAGATGCTCCTGATCCTCCTACTTTTAGTCAGCCGTTCCTTCAACAATCCATTGGCGAAGCCATGTCCAAGAAACAACAGTATGCGCCCACTCATCCAATATCGCAGAAGCTGAATGTGCTCCTGTCTAAGTTGCTGGTGCTGCAGTCCCTCCCTTTTCAAGTGGTGGACTCTGCACCTTCCAGAGAACTGATGGCTTGTGCCGAGCCGAGGTGGAGAGTGCCAAGCTGTCATTTCTTTGTGAAGAAGGCAGTACCAGCCCTGCACAATTTTGGGGAACAGAAGGTGGGCCAGTCCTTGAGCCTGTCGGTATGTACCAAAGTGCATGGCAGCACCGACGTCTGGAGCTTTAACTATGGTCAGGGACAATACATGTCCTTTATGGCTCACTGGGTGAATGTGGTTCCTGTACAGCCACAACACCAACTTGGACAGGTCACACCGCTTCCTTTTCCACGCTCTCAAGCCGTTGGTCCTGTGACAGTGTGCGACTCCGCCCCCTCATCCTCCACCGTGTCCTCAGCCTCCACTGTCCAGACAAGTCTCCGTTGCCCCTCAGCATACCATGTGTGCAGGGCATGGCGGTGTCACACTGTTCTTCACATGGTTTGCCTTGGGAAATGGAGTCACACAGGGGAGGAACTGCTAAAAGTAATTTGTAAAGAAATCAGAGCATGGCTTACTCCACGAAAACTGGAAATGGGAACCATGGTGACTGACAACGGGAAAAACATCTTGCATGAGCTGCGACTGGGAAGGCTGAGCCATGTGCCCTGTTTGGCACACATGTTCAATCTGGTTGTGAAGCAGTTCCTGAAGTGTTCCCCCCATTTGCAAGACATTCTAACAATGGGAAGTTAACTTTGCATGCACATTTGCCACTTGTACACCGCAAAGCACACCCTCCTTGAGCTGCAGCATCAGAACGGTATCCCCCAACATAGTCTGATTTGTGACGTTGCCACACATTGGAATTCCACCCTCCATATGTTGGACCGACTGTATGAGTAGAGAAAAGCCATCACTGATTTCTTGATGATCCAAGCGGATAGGGGTACTCCCCTGTGTAACTTCAATGTCAACCAGTGGCAGCTCATACGTGACTCCTGCCGTTTGCTCAGGCCCCTTGAGGAAGCCACATTATTTGTAAGTCGCCAGGATTACGGGATGAACAACATCATTCCACTGCTTCATTTCTTACAATACGTGTTGGAAACCATAGCTGGTCAGGGCACTGGAGATGTGGCGCCTACATCTCACGGCCACATGAGCTCTATGGGGGCTGAACTGGAGGAGAAAGGGTACAGTGGAGCACAGTTTAGGTTTTGCCAAATGGGCGGCTTTTCTAGTAATCTGATAGGAGAGGAGGAACAGAAGAGGGAGGACAAAGTGACCTTCTACAGAGTCATTGTATGTAGTCAGTTGGCCGATGCCCATTGGTGCCATTGTCCATCCTCTCGCAGGTCTGAATCAGGGGGGCCCCCTGCGCTCTTCTTCCATTGCCTTGGCTGCTGGGGAGAGGTGGGTTGGCAGGAGTAGTACCAGCTATATCAGCAGCAGCCTGAGTCTACAGTCGCTGATGAGTAGCTTTCTTCACCCACATAGTGAAGCAACTCATCATCAACATGTACACCTGGAGTAGGACCTGAACCAGCAAGTGGTGGCATACCTTGACATGGCCATGCCAACAAACATTGAAGATCCGCTTGACTTCTGGGCAGCCAAACTTGATTTTTGGCCGCAACTAGCAGAGTTTGCCCTGGCAAAGCTGTCCTGCCCGGCCAGAAGTGTGCCATCAGAGCGGGTGTTTACTGCGGCAGGGGCCATAGTCACCCCAAGGAGAACTTGTATGTCCACAAAAAATGTGGAGAGACTGATCTTTGTGAAGATGAATCAGGCATGGATCAGCCAGGATTTCCAACCACCCCTGATGCTTCTGGGCCTAAAAAATTTTATGGTAGCACTAGCTACCAGAAATTTTCAATTTACATTTCAAAATTCATCTTTTAAACTTAGGGATTGTGAAACCCTAGTGTCTACTCATGCTGCTGCCAGCTCCAGGCTGTGTCATTCAGCCACTATATGGTCTCCTCATACTGATGCCAACTCCAGGAACTGTGATTGTGCTGCTCTGTGGCAATGATTCTAAAAGGGATGCCTGTAATCTGCATGTCATACTGAATAACAGTTTTATTTCACTACCCCAGCACACTCCATATGCGTGTTAGAACAAAACAAAATGTTCTATACCCCTATTGAGTCTCTCTGATGTCCAGAAATAGCCGTTTTAATATAGATTCGCCACAAATAAATTCGGAGTGAACCGAATCTTTTCGAAAAATGCGTGCGAATCGGCCGAATCAAATTTTTCAAAACTTTGCTAATCTCTATTGTCTGACCATTAGTTAACCTGTTCATCCCCTGCATATCCTATATTTAACCTGTTTTCCAGTCTTGTTCATTTTATCATATCTACCTTTTAACTTGCTTCTGGTTCCTGAATTGCTTGTCAGAATGCTTACATCTTGCCTTGATATTTCTGTTTTATTGCTATTTAGAATTCCTGATGTGTATTTTGTCCTTAGTCCTGTTTGTTGGTTATTGTGTTAACCCTTCGTGTTCTTGACGTGTACCCCGACCTTGTACAGTTTGTTTGTTATTTTGACTCTGACCCCCCAATAGCGCAGTGTATGGACCATCTCCAAGTTGTGATTTAGACAGGGAAAGTGGCTTTACGAAAAGTTATTGTGCACGTCTTCCCTTTCCTACATGTTGTGATCATGACAAGTAAGTGAAGTGATCAGTGATGTAGAATAGCTCATACTGCAGAATATCCTGTATATTGTATGTCATACAGCTTTAGTGTCTCCCAGTTTGTCTTGATAGGTTTCTTCTCTTCAATTCTTACAAGCAGGAAGCAGGGGAACAGATACAATGGGAAATCTGCAATCAACAGATAGCAAAGATAGTTAAGTCATTAAAGAGTGTAAGTCATTAAAGTTGTATAGCCCTGCAGCTGATCATTGTATGGATTTTTCTATAGAGGCATATTGTCTCTATATGTGAGCAACTGGCCAGCCACTACAGCTTTACTGTGGTGTCCCGGTACTGTACACGTACTGTACCTTGTGGTATAAGTCCCCAAAGTCAGAGTTTCTCTGTACTGATAGGATGCTCTTAGTGGGATAACCCCTAGTCACCTCTTCCTTCTTTAATTTTATGTGTTTAATATATATAATGTAAATATTGCTTCCAGGACCTTAGGTCACGTGATTAATAATGATATCGTTCTGCTAAGGTTAAGGACCTTTCGGGTCATATGCTCATGTCACATATTGTACCACAATGCTTTGTATTAGGACTGACAGGTCTGGGGGACCAATAAGTTTGAAGCCCGCCCCTTTAGATATAAGGGCGCTGTTACTCAATGATCGCTCTTTTGTTTCCTGGCTGCAAAGCAAGCAGCAACTCTCTTGTTTCCTGATCATCTCTAGAGAAAGCATCACTCTGTACAATTCTGCAAGAGAATTTAGGCCTGAAGCCTGCTAACTTCAGCCGAATACAAAATCGTTAGTTCAATCTAACTCAATCCTAATCCTACGTGACTGCTGGACCTAAACAATTCCCCTATATCCAGTGGAACAGCGTAAAGCAATTATTTCAAGCTTATTCCCTACAAGGTCCCAACCAAACCTGTGAGGAACCTAAAGTCTGGTCCTCTGTAAAGACTGTTCCTACGTTTAACCTGCATAAAATCTGCGGTAACGTTATCTTCAGTTTACAAAGATTCCGGTTGTGGACAATTCTTTATTCCTCCCTATTGTTCCTGGGATGGGTGGCGGTTGAACATATATACAGAGAGGAACCCGCACCCTGGCATCACAACAGTTAAGGGTTAATCCAATACCCCTTCATCACTGCACAGCTACACACTACCTACCCACACCCCCCCAAGCTACCACATTACCATAAACTATTTATAAATATAGATATTTTAGCATTAAACTAAAAGACAGGAAAGGTCAGTTATAGGTTTCATATATGTCACACAATATTATTCATTTCACCTGTCGATGGTTTTAATCTTATGGCTGATCAGTGCATCTTCTAAATTGTAAATAACCTACTGAACTGTCCCTGGTATCCAGATCACAAAGCCAAAATAACAGTGTGCATCGTCTGATAGAGTTTATAATATCTAAATTCAGGTAAAATGTGTATACTTAGAGTAGTGCTCCCTGCACAAAAGGCGTGTATTCACTCTCTAAAGCAATTTTGCAGAATTGATGTTTGTTTACCAAAGTGGTTTAAAACTTTGAGGGGAAAAAAAGGGCTTGTGTGGTGGAGGACAGCGTGAAATACAGGTCTGCAGCAGAATAAATCACAGCCTGTTTGATGGCTATGAAGCCAGTGCAGAAGGATTTGTGATGGCCGGTAATGCAACACAGAAGTGTGCCATGGCAGCAAGTGATGAAAGTATGATAAATAGGAATAATAAAGAAGAGAACAATAGGATTTCTTGCGGATTGATGAATGACTCTCTGTTTGCAGGTGCCTCAAGGTTTCTGTGCCATGTACTTGTAAATAGTAAAATCAACCTTAAAATGAAAATGACCGACCTTATAAAAAAAAATCACTGAGTGGAACTGTGAGGGCAATAACAGAACAAACTATTCTGACAATTGGGAGCTACACTTATTGTACAGAGGCTATGGTTTTCTGGTTTTAACCAGAAATGTTGTCTATTACATAGTGACTGTACAAAAATGGGTGGGAAACTACAGCCTTCATGTAGTGTCCCTCTGGTCTGCTACAAAAGTAAAAAGGCCTCATTCACATTACAATTCATGCCTCTGAAACATGGATAAATTGACAAAATTTCACTTGTCTCATTCAATTCAATTACCTGAACGTATCCAAGTTTTGAAGTATAGCAAACCCCACTTTTTACTCTAAGCCAAAATTTGAATGCTCTTGGAAAATGACCCAAACTTAATCACTAGCTGACTATGTTCTGGTCATTGAATTGAATAAGACCCATACCAATCTGAGCATAGATACGTCGGCAGACAGTTTTTTAGATTTTGCCTTTGGAGGCAAGAATCGTAAAGTAAACACGGCTTAACCCACCTACTAACACTGCAGGGGTCTTCCGGGGGGGGGGGGGGGGGGGGAGTTAGACTTGGGCCTGGCCCCTCCAGACTTCATGTGGAAGCTAGTCAGAAAGTTAGTCAGGAATTGAGTACTGAGTTGAGTATGGTGAAAAAACATACAACATTTCTTACATAACTTTCATACATTTTGGTATGGAAGTCTCAACTTAGTTTTAGGCTTACTGACCAGACTGAAAACTGCAAGATTTCAGAAACATTTTATAAAATAGGTAGTAAAACAGCCAAGTCACGGCTGTTAGCAGCAGCCAAGACCCACAGCTAATGCTTGATATAATCGACCAGGCTGATGAATAAACCTTTAGATGCCACAATCAAAGTTGATTGTGGCATCTTAAAGTGGTAAAATTGCGTTGGATGATCTGGACCTCCGCAGCTAAATGGGGGGGGGGGGGGGGGAGGGAGGGGGTTCCAAAAAGCAGGAACGATGACTGGAGGATCCATACCTGCATCTGTGTTATCGGATTGGTGCTCCAAGTAGACAGGCAGCTTAGGCAGCCAGTATAAGTGGAGCACCAATAACACTGATTAGCTATTGCACAGCATTGTTCAGTGTTTGCAACTAAAAGATTGTATGTAATAGTTCCCTATGGGACAAAAAAAAATAGTGAAAACATTGTAAAAACAATAAAAAATTTGAATAAGACCCTCCCCTAATAAAAGTTTGACTCACCCCCCCCCCTTCTAATTAAATATGTAACCAAAAGTTAACTTTGTATAGTAGAAAAAATGTATAAAAAGCCATCAAATAGTCCCAAAAAATAAAAATGTTACCAATAAATGCTACAAATCATGGTGCAGAAAATAAGCCCTCAAACAACCTGGTTTATGGAAAAATTTAAGTTTTATAGGGGTCGGAAGCTAACTATTTTAAGTATACTTCGATACTATTTATATGTACATGATCATGATTATGTACTGATTATGAATGTTTTTTGGAATTACTTCCTGAATGTCACAAGGAGTACTGAAGTTGCCTGCATAGCCTTTGTGAGTGATTTTTGTTATAAGGTAGAGTGGGTTAAAAGTGGAGGTTTTCCAAGGAACCTTTATTATTTAGGAAAAGCTTTTCAAATGCTAGAACATCTTGTTCAAAAGTTCAAGAACTATTTTCCTCTTCACATTGTAGACTTTATAGGAGATTCTTCAATTGTTCTTTACTCCCCTTTTATTTTCTCTTCCCATACTCACATTATTGTTTTTTTTTTTTTGTGTTTTTTTTGTACTTCCTTTATGACTGATATTGATAAAAAAAATATATATTATTATTACGGTACTCATAATAGAAAGAAGAACTATTGGCAGAGGTTTCAGTGCCAAGTTATAAAATGGAAGAGCACTTGTCATTTAACAATACAGTAGAACTAATTTGTTGAGCCAGGAAGATTGGGGGTTAAACAGTAAAACATACTATATCGTCTAACCTGCAGAGTGGTGCTGGGTTTGAGTAGCTTACACATGTATTTATTGTCTCACCTATTTGACTATATGTTTTCCAGGACCAGAGACCTCCATACCAGAGATTACATAATATGGTATAGACAGTTCTTTCTACTAATTATTGCCTATAGCAAGTATGGGTGGGGTTATGGGCAGTAGCTGAGAAAGTCTAGAGGATTATGTTCTTCAATGTACTCTGCTCAATGATATCATATGAGTGGATTTCTTTCCATTCCTCTTTATAATTGACAGGTGTCCAACAATAAGTTGCTTTTTAGGTGCAACGACACAGTGTCGCAACTGAGAGTATTTTTTTCAGTTTTCATCCTAAATTATACCATAATAAAATATATTTTACATAAAATATTGTATATTTACATAATATATTATAATATATTCTGTTGTTCTGATACTATAATACTCAATGTTTTCATTACTTCTAAATAATCAGGGTTGTGCAAGAGAAGTCTACTTAGATTGGAAATCTGATAAATACGATGTTCTAACTCATTTAATCTACATCTGCTGAGGAATTCATATCTCTTCATAATTGGATTGTGGTTTTTAGCATCTCCCATAGGAATGTTTGCTGCAGCCGCTTCCTGAAATCAAGACAATTACTTACTGCACTTCTGTGAAACTTTTAGCCTCAGTTGGGTAGAATAGGTATAATTAGTAATAAATATAACAGTATAGCTCAATGTAAAAAGGCGTGTACACATGTAAATCACAATCAGCCAATGTTATTGAGTTTATATATTTTCTTTTACTTACCTTTATGGAATAGTATATGCCATTCATTTTCCCAGAGATAGCTCAAATGTATTTTACATGTGAGAGAATTGACTCTTCAATTTGAACTCATTGTAGGTGCTTTTCTAAATTGTTCCCACTTTTAAAAGTAAAATCATGAATAATAATAGATTTGTATCAGAAAATTTATGGTAATGCTTTTTACTTATATCATGATTTAAGTGTCAGTGGCCGAAGATAGAGTTTTATTTTAACGATTTATAGTACAATCTTCCAATAGCGGACACTCACAGGGAAAAATCTGTCCGTTATTGAGAGATGTCCCCTATTGGGATAAAAGGCTCAAAAATCTTTCTTAAGGATGGAATACTGTACTGTACTCACTCCAGAGTGTATTTACCTATACAACACAATAATAAGCAATATTACAGTAGAATCTCCCAGTGTCGTTTAATCATCCCGTATCACCCCCTGTACCATTTCATCCCCCCATGCCATTCTATTCCAAGCTTCCAATGCCATTACCCCTTGAACCCCTGTTCCACTTTATTCCTGCAGTGCCCTGTGCTAATTGGGGGGGGGGGGGGTGAATGATGTTGGCAGCGGACATACAGAAGCAGGCGTCCTGGGAGCCCGGGCCCCTTACTGGGATATTGGCTGTACACCCCTGACCCCCTGATGGTGGCCCTGTGTACAAAGTAGGGCCAGCACATAAGCCTGGTTGTCCCCTTTTGAGAGTGTTTTGTCCCCTTTTGGGTGTGTCTTGTCCCATATTGAGAGGGTTTTATCCCCTATTATGAGTGTTTTGTCCCCTATATGGTGTGTACGCGTCCGCTCTCGGGAGTGTCCCCTATTTGGTAGGGTGCAAATAAATTAAGTCTTATGGGACTCTGCCGGGGAATAAAAAACTGTCCGCTATTGGGAGGTGTCCCCTATTGGGAGGTGTCTGCTAAGGGAGATTTTACGGTATATAGCATGATGCAATTACACTGTACCACCAAAGTATCATTTTGTGAGCCCAGGATCTGACATAATATTGCGGGCCAGCAGTGGTGATGATGACCTTATCTGTAACCCAGGTTGCCATCTTTTTTGTAGACAGCATATCCAAAAGTCATAGAAAACTGATAAGCATAATGAATCACAAAGGATATAACAGATATATGCTCCCCAAATAATCCACCTCTCCCTTTATTTCTTATCAGCCTCCCCCTGCCAGTCCCATCACTGACTATCTATTGCCCCGCAAAATAAGTTAAAATTAATAACAATGACATTCAATGCTGTCCACAACCTGTCTCCTCCATATATATATCTGCCCAAATCTCCTGACGCCTCCACCCATGCAATCTCCAATACTTATGTGACCTCTCTCTATACTTTCCTCTTGCCTGCTCCTCAAACAAACATCTCCAAGATTTCTCCTGTGCTGCCCCTATATTTTGGAACTCACTATTACCCCCCCCCCCCCCCGCCCAGCATCTAAACCTTTAAAAGCAACTTAAAAACCTATCTCTTCAGAAAAGCTTAAACTCTAAAATGATCAAATGTACAGTCACTAACCTGCACAAGCTCCTTGAATGAAAGGACAATAGAAAGAAAAAACTGTTTTTATGGACCATGTAGGAATTTAGGAACCGTGGCTATAACTGAGAATACAGCATGCTATTTGATGCTGAGGTTTAGCAATGTTATTGTGCTTATTGCTCATATAACCAGTGTGTGCAGCAATAACAGCAGTTTATGATAGTTGGCCTATCAGACTTTATTTCCTCTGCTGTGCCCAGTGTTCCTCAGCTTGGTACTGATAAAGGCTGCCGTGATAAAAGGAAAATCAAGAATGTAAGTAAACATGCTTGAGTTAAAACATAAAAAAAAGAGTAAAAATGTTGTGTATTCAGAGATATACAAGTAAGAATAAACCATTATCATATGCTCTTGTACATGACATTATATCAGCACTGCATAGATGCCCTCTTGCTCATTTCAGTCTTCATTGCCTCTGCAGTCAGAAACAGCAATATATTCCTGGTTAGGAGAAAAACGAATTTCTTGCCGACTTGACTTTTCACAAGGGCATAAACCGGTGAAATGATTGTCAAACTCTTCGTTGCATTATTTTACTTTTCATATGTGAGGTTTTTCCTTTGTTGTTATGACTTGTTCCAACTTAAGACTTTAACCCCTTAAGGACTCAGCCCATTTGGACCTTAAGGAGTCAGACAATTTTATTTTTAAGTTTTTGTTTTTCCTCCTCCCCTTCAAAAAATCATAACTCTTTTATATTTTCATCCACGGACTAGTATGAGGGCTTGTTTTTTGCGCGTTGTAATGTCCGTTGTAATGCCATCACTCACTTTATCATAAAATGTATGGTGCAACCCAAAAAATACTATTTGTGTGGGGAAATTAAAAAGAAAACTGCAATTTTGCAAATTTTGGAAGGTTTCGTTTTCACGCCGTACAATTTATGGTAAAAATGACATGTGTTTTTTATTCTCTGGGTAAATATGATTAAAATGATACCCATGATTATACACTTTTCTATTACTGTTGCGCTTAAAAAAAAATCGCAAACTTTTTAACCAAATTAGTACGTTTAAAATCCCCCTATTTTGAAGGCCTATAATTTTTTCATTTTTCCATATAAGCGGTGGTATGAGGGCTCATTTTTTGCGCCGTAATCTGTTCTTTTTATTAATACCATATTTGCTTATACAAAACTTTTATTACATTTTTTATTAATTTTTTTTGGGAATAAAATGTTATAAAAAAGCAGCTATTTTGGACTTTTTTTTTTACGTTCACGCCGTTGACCGTACAGGATAATTTACATTTTATTTTAATAGTTGGGATATTTACGCACGCGGCAATACCAAATATGTATATAAAATAATTTTTTTACACTGTTTGGGGGTAAAATAGGGAAAATGGGACAATTTACGTTTTTATTGGGGGAGGGGGTTTTTCACATTTTTTTTACTTTATTTTTTTTACTTTTATTTTTACACTTTAATAGTCCCCATAGGGGACTATTTAAAGCAATCACTCGATTGCTAATCCTGTTCAGTGCGATGTATAGGACATAGCACTGATCAGGGTTATCGGTGATCTTCTGCTCTAGTCTGCGGGAAGGCAGATCAGAGCAGAAGACTCCTGGAAGGCAGCGGAGCCAGGTGAGGGGACCTCTATCTGCCGTGCAGGATGATCGGATCGCCACGGCAGCGCTGCGGGCGATCCGATCATCCTGTTAAGTGATCACGATGCTGCAGATGCCGTGATCTGTATTGATCACGGCATCTGAGGGGTTAATGGCGGACATCCGCGGGATCGCGGGTGTAAGCCATTACCGGCGGGTCCCTGGCTGCGATCCACAGCCGGGACCTGCCGCGCATGATGCCGGCATTGCTCCGATGCCCGCGGTTATGCTCAGGACGTAAATGTACGTCCTGGTGCGTTAAGTACCACGTCACCAGAACGTTCATTTACGCCCTGCCTCGTTAAGGGGTTAAAGGGACCTTGTCACCAGGTTTGTGTTGCTATATCTGAAGGCAGCCTAAAGTAGGGACAGAGACCCTGGTCCCATTACTATATCTCTTACAGTGTTGTTGTTTTTTATTTTTTATTATTATTTAGTACAATCTATTTGGAGACCTTAGAGTCTTCTAGGACACTGCCTGTTGAGAGAGTATGGAGATAAAAAAAAAATCTTCATTCATACTAATCTTGGATTCATACTAAATAAATACTTAACTTACTAAACAAATACTAAACTCCTACTTAAAAAATATTAAAGGGATAGTCTGGCCCCAAGACATCTTATCCCCTATCCAAAGGATAGGGGATAAGATGTCTGATCACAGGGGTCCTGCTGCTGGGGACCCCCGCAATCTAGCATGCAGCACCCACCTGTAAGTACTGCCGGAAGCACCCACCTGTAAGTACTGCCCAGTGGCGGGACCCCCGCCTTCAGACATCTTATCTCCTATCCTTTGGATAGGGGATTAGATGTCTTGGGGCCTGAGTACCCCTTTAAACTCAAAAATATATCTAAACTCATACTAAACAAAAACTGAGCTCATACTAAACAAATATTGAACTCATAAACAAATTCTAAACCTATACTAAACAAATACTAAGCTCAAACTAAACAAATATTGAACTCATAAACAAATATTGAGCTCATACTTAACGATAACAAATTGTGAACTCATAAACAAATACTAAACTTGTACTAAACAAAATCCTGAACTCATACTAAACAAATATTGAACTCATAAACAAATACTGAGCTCATACTCAACAAAAACTGAACTCATAAACAAATACTAAACTCATAAACAAATACTAAACTCATACTAAACAAATACTAAGCTCATACCAAACAAATACTAAATTTATTGTAAGCAAATAGTACGCTTATACTAAACAAATACAAACAAATAAATCAGGAAAACTCACTGTAATAACATTGCTGGTTATGTATACTAGTTTTATAGGGACAGAACGTTGATCCAGGGATTTATTCTGATTGCCATATTGGAGTCGGGAAGGAATTTTTACTTCAAGTATGATGTTTTTTTTTGCCTTCCTCTGGATCAACTCAGTAGGGACTCATTAGGGATATAGGTTGAACTTGATGAACTCTGGTCTTTTTTCAACCTTAGGAACTACGTTACTATGTTACTATGGATGTAGTAAGTTTTGCTGATTTCCCTCATCTGACATTGGCCTAAGGTGAAAAAGGTCATTAACATTTATCACACTGGACACATGAACATTACTATCATTGGGACTTTTGGGAACAGTTGAATGCCAGCTCAGCATTTCTTCCACACAAATTTATAATAAGGTGAATTCATTCTTTTCTTTGGCCGAGAAAACGACCATTTGTGACTGAAGATAATTAATGTGTAAAGATTAAGATGAAGGATGCCAGTGGTTGAGACAGGTTTCTAATACAGCAATATAAATTGTCTTTCTTCATAAAGTGTTCTTTTTAATGACATTTATATTGTTTTGTATCTGAAAGAAAAAACTATTCCTGCCACATTATTAAAGTACATATTTTATTTATTTTATTATACGAGCATCATTTCTTTTATTAAGTGATACAAACATGCTGAGCGTTCACGCCGCTCTCTAAGCTGAACCTTATAACACCCATTTACTCTTACCAAATAGCTGACACAACTGATTTACCAGACAAACGGGGATTCATTAGGTGTTTCTTCCGAAGAGAATTTTACATACATTCAAATATTTTGTTTTGTCTTCCTGGAAGTGAATGCAGTAAGGATGCAGTTTAGGTAATAAAGTCAGAGGAGTGATATTATAAAGGCACTGTGTACTTTTGCAGTGCATTGATGCAGACTGTTTATAAGTTCAATATCTGTTTAGTAAAAAAAAATCAGTATTTGTTTAGTATGAGATTACTATTTGTTTAGTATGATAGTATGAGTTCAGTATTTGTTTAGTATTATTTTTTTTCTGTCCTATTCCCTTAACCGCCCCATGACGTAAATTATCATCCTGGGTCCTTTAAGGGGTATTCCAACCTCAGATAAAAAAAAATCAATAAAAATGCTGAATTAAGCTTTGCTTACCTGCCTGACCCAGTTCTGAAATGACAAAAAAATAAAAAAATTCATATATATATATATATATATATATATATATATATATTTTGTTTTGTTGCTCAGTAGTTCTCTTCCCACGTCAGATAATCACTGTGCTTGAACAGTTGTTCAGTACTACAATTCCCAGAATGAATTGTTTTTGCTCAGATTTTTATCACAGCTCTCCCACTCTGCTCTTCCCCTCCTACATCACTTCTGTCAAGTCACTGCCCATAGCTGCTGCAGAACATTGCTCTACACAGCAGACTCTCCATGCATCATGTCTACAAAAACTGCTGCATGCATTCTCTGTCTGCTCCTCTGCCTGCTTGATCAGAGGTGGTCACATCACTCATGGGATAGGGCTAATACTTAGAGACAAGATCTAGTCAAGCCTCCTGAGATAGGAGAGGATAATGCAGCATCCCAGGTGAGAAGAAGCTGCTGAGACAATATCACATTAAAAATGAAAGGACTACTTAACTTCCTATCAGGTATAAATCCTGCAAAAGCTGAATCCAGTACAATTTGTGATCATACTATATTAGTCTTATGTCTTGGGGTGATACTTTTATTTCAAATACAAATTTATGATACCACAATACCTTTTTAGGCTAAGTTTCCACTTGTTTTTTTTCTGGCAGTTTTTGGAGATCTGCCACTGCAATTTTTGAGCCAAAGTCAGAAGCGGATCCATAAGGAAGGAGAAGTGTAAGTTATTCCTCTATTTGTCCTATTCCTTTTTGAATACACTTCTGGCTTTGGCTCAAAAACTGCAGTGGCAGTTTTCCAAAAGCTGCCAGAAAAAAAAACAAGTGGAAACCTAGCCTTAAGGTGGTATTCTTTTTGGAGAGGCATTGTTGTGTGCAAACGCTTTCATTCAAAGTGAGATTGAAAGGGTTTCTCATACTCTTAGGTTTACCAGAAACATAACTCTGTGTGGTCATTTATAGAACATTTCCGTCTGTTAAAATCATTTCAATCTTTATCCATACAGCTTTATAGCCCTTGGTTTGCAGTCTAGTGTGTTAGTCTCTGGAATGCTGACCAGTTTCAGTTGTCCCAGACAGGAGATACTCGGTAGTGTAGCTGTTAACCCTGTAATAAGGCAACATCTTTTCATCTGAGCTTAAAATATTGCAATGTGTGGTATCATCAAAAATCACTTAATAAAATATAGATTTCACGTACATGCTTAGCAACAGACTACAACTACTTATTTGTCAGAATATGTAATTAGAGCACCATCCCAAGACCCATCAGTTGTCTATTGTTCCGGCACAGAGTTATTTCTGTTGGCCGGATGGGGTAATGCTGCAAGACTTGCTATGCTGCAAGACAGTGCTGCAGTGCTTGAGGGAAACTCAGCTGGATTGCAGCATATAAATCATGACATCCTTACTAATAGTCTGGCCTATTAAAATGCCATGGGGTTAATCGCCAAGACCTAGGTTATACTTGGGCAATGAGCAATGTTAACATAGGGTCACATAGAATGCACTGTACAAATAGAAGCCAGAATTTTAATGTCTCAGTTGAGTTAGTATTCTCAAGCATAAGTAATTTCATTTTGCCAGAGATATAATAAGCCCATCAGACAAAAGAGACTTTGAGATTAGAAATCAAATGACTCTACTTTCTAGAAGCACAGAAAAAAGGGGGAGGGGAGCAATCCATCAAACAGAATGCTCTCCAGTTCAGGCACACCTTAATAAACAACATTTTGACCCATCTCATGCTTTTCTAGGAAGACTTCTAAAATGAAGTTGAGTGACAAATCATTGTTAGCAAATAAAGACTTGGACTAGTGTTGTAGTAAATCAGATGATTCCTCTTGAGGGCTGATCTGTCCCAGAAGCTGTTACAAAGCCAGGAATGCTTCAACGCCTTCCAGCAATAACCATTTACATTAGTCTTGAGCTACCTGTATTCCCAGACATGCTGAAACCAGGGCAATTTCCATACAGCCAGTACTATTACATTATGTCAAAGCCTTTCAGGGGGTCTGTCATAGTGTAGTTGTTCGCACATACATCACGTTCTTAATAATAAAAAGGCTGGATTTGTCATAAACAATGTTAGCTAAAGGGATGTTCCAAAATTTTGAAAAACATTTCTAAAACATTATTTATATTGGAAAAAAAAAGTCACATGTTTCAGGATAATAAATTGTTAACTATTGCTCCTCACAATGGCAGGATTTGCTTGGTGATATTCTTTCTAGTTTTCTTAAGTCAGTTAGATGTACAATAAGTATAGATTATGACCATATATTCGGGGGCAGAACTGAGATGAAATACAGCGCATTCTGATTGTTATATAGGATGGACTAGCAACCAATGATATAAGGAACTCATGGAGAAGCAAGGGTGTATGGCTAAACTCCATAATAAACCATAATAAAGGGAAAATGTCTTTTGTAAGCAAGAGCAAGAAAAATATGCTTTTAGGGTGCATTTGTCCAGTCTAGACACCTTATTATATTTAGTCTTCAGCTTCTTTTCCCCTGTTGATACTTGAGCTTTATTTAATCAGAAATTATTCAGAGGTAATATTTCTGCGACAAATCATCATAGACCCTAGTCAGTGAAATTTGCTTGGTGCTTTTTTTTTTCAGTTTGAAAAAGTACAAACCTGCCAGGTACTTCTATCCAGATGCCTACACCCACTAATATAGTTTTTATTTTTCTGATTAATTATATAGTTTTCATGGCAGAAAACAGTGGTCATCCATTGTATTAAGAATCTAAAACTCATGAGAAGTAAAGCAATATTAAAGGGAGACTCCGCCCCTAGACATCTTATCCCTTATCCAAAGGATAGCCCCCCGCGATCTCCCTGCTGTACCTGGCATTCGTTTAGAGTGTCGGGTTCAGTGTCAGAGGCTTGTGACTAGAGATGAGCGAACTTCCAGTAATTCGATTCTCGGCAGTTGATGACTTATCCTGCATAAATGAGTTCAGCTTTCAGGTGCTCTGGTGGGCTGGAAAAGGTGGATACAGTCCTAGGAGAGAGTCTCCAGCCCACCGGAGCACCTGAAAGCTGAACTAATTTATGCAGGCTAAAGTCATCAACTGCCGAGCTGAGAAGTTCGTGACGAATCGAATTACTGGAAGTTCGCTCATCTTTACTCGTGACATCACAGCCATGCCCCACTCGTTACTTCACGGCCATGCCCCCTCAATGCAAGTCTATGGGAGGGGGTGTGACGTCACTTGCATTGAGGGGACATGGGCGTGACGTCACGAGCCTCCGCCCTGCATTGCCAGTCATCTGGCACAGAGCGCAGTTTGCTCCGTGCATCGGATGTCTGGGGTGCCGCAGCTGAGATCGCAGGGGCCTGCCACTGGGGACCCCGTGATCTTGGCTGTGGCGCCCCACATATTCGACATCTTATCCCCTATCCTTTGGACAATCCAGGAATAGAATAACAGATTCATTTCTTTCAGTACCACACTAATTACAACTTGGCTCCATTCACTTAAATGGAACTGATCTGTAATTCCACATACAATCAGCTCTAATTTTCTAATCCAGGATAACCTCTTTAAGACAATTTATTTAGAATCAACTGGCATCTTTACAATGTTTAACCCCTTAACGACGCAGGACGTATATTTACGTCCTGCGCCGGCTCCCGCGATATGAAGCGGGATCGCGCCGCGATCCCGCATCATATCGCGTCGGTCCCGGCGCTAATCAACGGCCGGGACCCGCAGCTAATACCACACATCGCCGATCGCGGTGATGTGCGGTATTAACCCTTTAGAAGCGGCGGTCAAAGCTGACCGCCGCTTCTAAAGTGAAACTGAAAGTATCCCGGCTGCTCAGTCGGGCTGTTCGGGACCGCCGCGGTGAAATCGCGGCGTCCCGAACAGCTGATCGGACACCGGGAGGGCTCTTACCTGCCTCCTCGGTGTCCGATCGACGAATGACTGCTCCGTGCCTGAGATCCAGGCAGGAGCAGTCAAGCGCCGATAATGCTGATCACAGGCGTGTTAATACACGCCAGTGATCAGGATGAGAGATCAGTGTGTGCAGTGTTATAGGTCCCTATGGGACCTATAACACTGCAAAAAAAAGTAAAAAAAAAAGTGTTAATAAAGGTCATTTAACCCCTTCCCTAATAAAAGTTTGAATCACCCCCCTTTTCCCATAAAAAAAATAAAACAGTGTAAAAAAATAAATAAATAAACATATGTGGTATCGCCGCGTGCGTAAATGTTTGAACTATAAAAATATATAATTAATTAAGCCGTACGGTCAATGGCGTACGCGCAAAAAAATTCCAAAGTCCAAAAAAGCGTATTTTGGTCACTTTTTATAACATTAAAAAATGAATAAAAAGTGATCAAAAAGTCCGATCAAAACAAAAATCATACCGATAAAAACTTCAGATCACGTCGCAAAAGATGAGTCCTCATACCGCCCTGTACGTGGAAAAATAAAAAAGTTATAGGAGTCAGAAGATGACATTTTTAAACGTATAAATATTCCTGCATGTAGTTATGATTTTTTCCAGAAGTGCAACAAAATCAAACCTATATAAGTAGGGTATCATTTTAACCGTATGGACCTACAGAATAATGATAAGGTGTAATTTTTACCGAAATATGCACTGCGTAGAAACGGAAGCCCCCAAAATTTACAAAATGGCGTTTTTTTTCCGATTTTGTCGCACAATGATTTTTTTTCCTGTTTCGCCGTGCATTTTTGGGTAAAATGACTAATGTCACTGCAAAGTAGAATTGGTTACGCAAAAAATAAGCCATAATATGGATTTTTAGGTGGAAAATTGAAAGGGTTATGATTTTTAAAAGGTAAGGAGGAAAAAACGAAAGTGCAAAAACGGAAAAACCCTGAGTCCTTAAGGGGTTAATGCCTGTATAAATGTATTAGTTTATATATCATAATTGCTTTCTGCACACACAAACATGACATGTTAGGGTATGTACACATGAGGGGGCGTAACTTCTGGGCCCCAATGCGAAATCTGTAACAGTGCCCATGAGTAGCATGTGCCATTTATACTACTGGTGTTTTCTTATGGGGACCCTGTACACATGACTTTTTACATTGGAAAAATGAATTGTATATATTTTTTTGCCATGGATTCCACGGCGCATACCCATGAATTTCTGTATGCAGTTAAAGCTTGCATGTGGAAGATTCGTCCAGTATTTTGGATGCAGGCTACCCTTCCTCAAATTGGGTCGATCGGCATACAGGCAACCCAAAAGAATCCACACAGATTCAACATTAAAGTGACATGTTACTTCTTTATTCTCAACAAAGTACAGCACAATCTGATTGAAAACAATCAGATTTAACACAGTTTTCACATGGAATCCGACATGGAAACTGTGTCAGAATCCACATGAAATTAAATATTTGTGAACATGGCTTTATGGTCCAGGAATGGTGAAGCTACTAAAGATGTATGTGTGAAGTTTAAATTGAACGTTTTCATTTTTTTTGACTGGCGTTCTGCTTTCACTTCATTTACTAGTGGGATTGTGGGATTATGGCTTGTGAAACTGATGCTTTTGGCTCACAAATCTCAACTGCTGGCTGAAATGTGTAAGCAATATAAAAATGATGTTCTGCTTTGTTAGAAATAGGAAGCAGCCCTGCTCACTTGCCAATACCAACTCATGAATTGTAAGAAACGCACTACATTCATGTTTTACACTGGAAACCTTCTCTCTGAAGGGTCCTCGATTCATATTACAATTACCACCTAGAGCAGGTTTCTTGGAAGGTTTACAAGTGTGCATTGTAATGTTATCCTGGAGTGTTTAGCCTAACAGAAGTGGCTCATAATTGTTATATAATAATTGAAAGTTATTAATATAAGTTCACATAGATATATCAATTCACATTTATGAAAATGGGTCATAGCAAGCAGAGGCGCACCGTAAGCTTTGGGGCCCCGATGCAAAATCTGCAACAGGGCCCCATATGCCAATTATTGTATTGCTCTCTTATGGGGCAGGTGTGCTTTGGGGCCCTCTTAGGCACCAGGGCCCCTGTGTGACTGCTACCTCTGCATCCTCTATAGCTACGCCGGTGATGCTGTCCGACATGTCCAACCATCCAGCATCAAAATTGAGATGCTAGATGATTGTGAACTGTCCTTTTCAAAGGAATGGGATCAGTTTTAGCATCAGTTTCCCTCCGGTGCACGCCGGAGGCAAACTATGCAGATATATGTGAACCCAGCCTTATAGTACAATGTATCAGCAGAACATCAGATCATATTTTTCTCTGCTTAAACATTGTACTGGAATATGGATGTAACTGCATAATAAATAGCAGTCTACACCAAGGCATTTTGTGAAGCTGTCGCATTCTTTACATACTTTCTTTACACTTTCCATGTGTATCTAATAGTATATCACTAGATATTCCAATAATGATCATCTAAAAGAGGATTTCAGGGGTAAACATTGAAATGCTTAGAATAGGCCATCAGTGAGTGATCTGAACAAAGGCCATTGGCCTCTTGTATACAGGCATAGTGGCTTTTGTATACTTGCGCTTTTGTTTGGCGCCCTCTTTCTTATGACTGGCAGAGTCTGAGGGGTTGAATAGGCCATCAGTGTTTTACACATAGACAAACTCCTTTAGGAAAAAAAAAATGGAGACAATTGGAATTTGCCCAAAGACAGTGGAGATGACTCGAGGATTGAAAAGACAATTCCAGCCAAACAATATCACCTTATTTTTCCACTTGACATACAGAAAATCAAGATGCTAAGAGCTATGGTGTTTGGCAGGAAAACAAATTACAGGTACTTTAGGGTAATAATCTCTTCAAACATCAGATTAGTTTCCTGAAGTCGTTAAGATTGTATAATATGTATTAGGAGATATTTCTGCAGTTTTTAAATGTAGTTAGTTAGTAAAACGTTCTATAATTGACTACTTTTCTTGTAAAAACCCTTCTGACTGAAGGTGTACAACAGCAGTGACAAGGTTGAGAACTTCATGGTACATACATTTAAACTCTGTACTACAGGAAGATCGTGACTATTTTTACTCTATGTAATTCCTCATAGCTTTGTTGAATAACATAGTCTTTCCAACATACCTTTAAGGTTACGCTGTGTCCTGTGGAAGTGGATTTAGTTTTCCACTTCACACTGACCTCTGGGGAACCAGACAGGGTGCCAAGATTAGTTTTACTACCACTTTTCACCTGCCATATGAAAGTCAGATGGAAGAAAATGATGTAATGTGAATCATAAAAAGATGCTGATTTTCAGCTCCTGGTCCTAGTTAAAAGTGAAGCTTCACCTTGAAGCCACCTTGCATATTATAATTGTATACCATAAAATAACGCCTAGTAAAACCTATTTGAGAAGATGATCCAAAATTGTGTTAGAAAATTGTATTTTAGAAGGAAAGTCCATTCAAAGAGTCCATGATAGAATGCAAGTGTTACGCCGAGCGCTCCGGGTCCCCGCTCCTCCCCGGAGCGCTCGCTACACTCCTCTCACTGCAGCGCTCCGGTCGGTTCCACGGACCCGGGGCGCTGCGATACCGCCTCTGGCCGGGATGCGATTCGCGATGCGGGTAGCGCCCGCTCGCGATGCGCACCCCGGCTCCCGTACCTGACTCGCTCTCCGTCAGTTCTGTCCCGGCGCGCGCGGCCCCGCTCCCTAGGGCGCGCGCGCGCCGGGTCTTTGCGATTTAAAGGGCCACTGCGCCGCTGATTGGCGCAGTGGTTCCAATTAGTGTTTACACCTGTGCACTTCCCTATATCACCTCACTTCCCCTTCACTCCCTCGCCGGATCTTGTTGCCTTAGTGCCAGTAAAAGCGTTTCCTTGTGTGTTCCTAGCCTGTGTTCCAGACCTCCTGCCGTTGCCCCTGACTACGATCCTTGCTGCCTGCCCCGACCTTCTGCTACGTCCGACCTTGCTTCTGTCTACTCCCTTGTACCGCGCCTATCTTCAGCAGCCAGAGAGGTTGAGCCGTTGCTAGGGGATACGACCTGGTCACTACCGCCGCAGCAAGACCATCCCGCTTTGCGGCGGGCTCTGGTGAAAACCAGTAGTGACTTAGAACCGATCCTCTAGCACGGTCCACGCCAATCCCTCTCTGGCACAGAGGATCCACTACCTGCCAGCCGGCATCGTGACAGTAGATCCGGCCATGGATCCCGCTGAAGTTCCTCTGCCAGTTGTCGCTGACCTCACCACGGTGGTCGCCCAGCAGTCACAACAGATTGCGCAACAAGGCCAACAGCTGTCTCAACTGACTGTTATGCTACAACAGTTACTACCACAGCTCCAGCAACCATCTCCTCCGCCAGCTCCTGTACCTCCTCCGCAGCTTCTGGCCGCTTCTGGACTACGACTATCCTTGCCGGATAAATTTGATGGGGACTCTAAGCTTTGCCGTGGCTTCCTTTCCCAATGTTCATTACACTTGGAGATGATGTCGGACCAGTTCCCCACTGAAAGGTCTAAGGTGGCTTTCGTAGTCAGCCTGCTGTCTGGAAAAGCCCTGGCTTGGGCCACACCGCTCTGGGACCGCAATGACCCCGTCACTGCCTCTGTACACTCCTTCTTCTCGGAGATTCGAAGTGTCTTTGAGGAACCTGCCCGAGCCTCTTCTGCTGAGACTGCCCTGTTGAACCTGGTCCAGGGTAATTCTTCCGTTGGCGAGTATGCCGTACAATTCCGTACTCTTGCTTCTGAGTTATCCTGGAACAATGAGGCCCTCTGCGCGACCTTTAAAAAAGGCCTATCCAGCAACATTAAAGATGTTCTGGCCGCACGAGAAATGCCTGCTAATCTTCATGAACTTATTCACCTAGCCACTCGCATTGACATGCGTTTTTCCGAAAGGCGTCAGGAGCTCCGCCAAGATATGGACTCTGTTCGCACGAGGCGTTTCTTCTCCTCGGCTCCTCTCTCCTCTGGTTCCCTGCAATCTGTTCCTGTGCCTCCCGCCGTGGAGGCTATGCAGGTCGACCGGTCTCGCCTGACATCTCAAGAGAGGACACGACGCCGCATGGAGAACCTCTGCCTGTACTGTGCTAGTACCGAACACTTCCTGAGGGATTGTCCTATCCGCCCTCCCCGCCTGGAAAGACGTACCCTGACTCCGCACAAAGGTGAGACAATCCTTGATGTCCACTCTGCTTCTCCACGTCTTACTGTGCCTGTGCGGATGTCTGCCTCTGCCTTCTCCTTCTCTTCTGTGGCCTTTTTGGACTCTGGATCTGCAGGAAATTTTATTTTGGCCTCTCTCGTCAACAGGTTCAACATCCCAGTGACCAGTCTCACCAGACCCCTTTACATCAATTGTATAAACAATGAAAGATTGGACTGTTCCATACGTTTCCGCACGGAGCCCCTTCTAATGAGCATCGGATCTCATCACGAGAGGATTGAACTTTTGGTCCTCCCCAATTGCACCTCGGAAATTCTCCTTGGACTTCCCTGGCTTCAACTTCATTCCCCAACCCTGGATTGGTCCACTGGGGAGATCAAGAGTTGGGGGCCCTCTTGTTCCAAGGACTGTCTAAAACCGGTTCCCAGTAACCCTTGCCGTAACTCTGTGCTTCCTCCAGTAACCGGTCTCCCTAAGGCCTATATGGACTTCGCGGATGTTTTCTGCAAAAAACAAGCGGAGACTCTACCTCCTCACAGGCCTTATGATTGTCCTATCGACCTCCTCCCGGGCACTACTCCACCCCGGGGCAGAATTTATCCTCTCTCTGCCCCAGAGACTCTTGCCATGTCTGAATACGTCCAGGAGAATCTAAAAAAGGGCTTTATCCGTAAATCCTCCTCTCCTGCCGGAGCCGGATTTTTCTTTGTGTCCAAAAAAGATGGCTCTCTACGTCCTTGCATTGACTACCGCGGACTTAATAAAATCACGGTTAAGAACCGCTACCCCTTACCCCTCATCTCTGAACTCTTTGATCGCCTCCAAGGTGCCCACATCTTTACTAAATTGGACTTAAGAGGCGCCTATAACCTCATCCGCATCAGAGAGGGGGATGAGTGGAAAACAGCATTTAACACCAGAGATGGACACTTTGAGTATCTGGTCATGCCCTTTGGCCTGTGCAACGCCCCTGCTGTCTTCCAAGACTTTGTTAATGAAATTTTTCGTGATCTGTTATACTCCTGTGTTGTTGTATATCTTGATGATATCCTAATTTTTTCGGCCAATCTAGAAGAACACCGCCAGCATGTCCGTATGGTTCTTCAGAGACTTCGTGACAATCAACTCTATGCTAAAATTGAGAAATGTCTGTTTGAATGCCAATCTCTTCCTTTTCTAGGATACTTGGTCTCTGGCCAGGGACTACAAATGGATCCCGATAAACTCTCTGCCGTCTTAGATTGGCCACGCCCCTCCGGACTCCGTGCCATCCAACGTTTTTTGGGGTTCGCCAATTATTACAGGCAATTTATTCCACATTTTTCTACCATTGTGGCTCCTATTGTGGCTTTAACCAAAAAAAATGCCGATCCCAAGTCTTGGCCTCCTCAAGCGGAAGACGCCTTTAAACGACTCAAGTCTGCCTTCTCTTCGGCTCCCGTGCTCTCCAGACCTGACCCATCTAAACCCTTCCTATTGGAGGTGGATGCCTCCTCAGTGGGAGCTGGAGCTGTCCTTCTACAAAAAAACTCTTCCGGGCATGCTGTTACTTGTGGTTTTTTTTCTAGGACCTTCTCTCCGGCGGAGAGGAACTACTCCATCGGGGATCGAGAGCTTCTAGCCATTAAATTAGCACTTGAGGAATGGAGGCATCTGCTGGAGGGATCAAGATTTCCAGTTATTATTTACACCGATCACAAGAACCTCTCATACCTCGAGTCTGCCCAACGGCTGAATCCTCGTCAGGCCAGGTGGTCTCTGTTCTTTGCCCGATTTAATTTTGAAATTCACTTTCGGCCTGCTGATAAGAACATTAGGGCCGATGCCCTCTCTCGTTCCTCAGATGCTTCTGAAATTGAACTCTCTCCTCAACACATCATTCCTCCTGACTGCCTGATTTCCACTTCTCCAGCCTCCATCAGGCAAACTCCTCCAGGAAAGACCTTTGTTTCTCCACGCCAACGCCTCGGAATCCTCAAATGGGGTCACTCCTCCCATCTCGCAGGTCATGCGGGCATCAAGAAATCTGTACAACTCATCTCTCGCTTCTATTGGTGGCCGACTCTAGAGACTGATGTGGTGGACTTTGTGCGAGCCTGCACTGTCTGTGCCCGGGATAAGACTCCTCGCCAGAAGCCCGCTGGTTTTCTTCTTCCTCTGCCTGTTCCCGAACAACCTTGGTCTCTGATTGGTATGGATTTTATTACTGACTTACCCCCATCCCATGGCAACACTGTTATTTGGGTGGTCGTTGATCGATTCTCCAAAATGGCACATTTCATCCCTCTTCCTGGTCTTCCTTCAGCGCCTCAGTTGGCTAAACAATTTTTTGTACACATTTTTCGTCTTCACGGGTTGCCTACGCAGATCGTCTCGGATAGAGGCGTCCAATTTGTGTCTAAATTCTGGAGGGCTCTCTGTAAACAACTCAAGATTAAATTAAATTTTTCTTCTGCATACCATCCTCAATCCAATGGACAAGTAGAAAGAATTAACCAGATCTTGGGTGACTATTTGCGACATTTTGTTTCCTCCCGCCAGGATGACTGGGCAGATCTTCTACCTTGGGCCGAATTCTCGTATAATTTCAGAATCTCTGAATCTTCCTCCAAATCCCCGTTTTTCGTGGTGTACGGCCGTCACCCTCTTCCCCCCCTCCCTACCCCCTTGCCCTCTGGTCTGCCCGCTGTGGATGAAATTTCTCGTGATCTTTCCATCATATGGAGAGAGACCCAAAATTCTCTCTTACAGGCTTCTTCACGCATGAAGAGATTCGCGGATAAGAAAAGAAGAGCTCCTCCCATTTTTTCCCCTGGAGACAAGGTATGGCTCTCCGCCAAATATGTCCGCTTCCGTGTCCCTAGCTATAAGTTGGGACCACGCTATCTTGGTCCTTTCAAGATTTTGCGCCAGATTAATCCTGTCTCTTACAAACTTCTTCTTCCTCCTTCTCTTCGTATCCCTAATGCCTTTCATGTTTCTCTTCTTAAACCACTTATCATTAACCGTTTCTCTCCCAAATCTGTTCCCCCCACTCCTGTCTCCGGCTCCTCGGACATCTTCTCCGTCAAAGAAATTTTAGCATCTAAAAAGGTCAGAGGGAAAACCTTCTTTTTAGTGGATTGGGAGGGTTGTGGTCCAGAAGAGAGGTCCTGGGAACCTGAGGACAATATCCTGGACAAAAGTCTGGTCCTCAGGTTCTCAGGCTCCAAGAAGAGGGGGAGACCCAAGGGGGGGGGTACTGTTACGCCGAGCGCTCCGGGTCCCCGCTCCTCCCCGGAGCGCTCGCTACACTCCTCTCACTGCAGCGCTCCGGTCGGTTCCACGGACCCGGGGCGCTGCGATACCGCCTCTGGCCGGGATGCGATTCGCGATGCGGGTAGCGCCCGCTCGCGATGCGCACCCCGGCTCCCGTACCTGACTCGCTCTCCGTCAGTTCTGTCCCGGCGCGCGCGGCCCCGCTCCCTAGGGCGCGCGCGCGCCGGGTCTTTGCGATTTAAAGGGCCACTGCGCCGCTGATTGGCGCAGTGGTTCCAATTAGTGTTTACACCTGTGCACTTCCCTATATCACCTCACTTCCCCTTCACTCCCTCGCCGGATCTTGTTGCCTTAGTGCCAGTGAAAGCGTTTCCTTGTGTGTTCCTAGCCTGTGTTCCAGACCTCCTGCCGTTGCCCCTGACTACGATCCTTGCTGCCTGCCCCGACCTTCTGCTACGTCCGACCTTGCTTCTGTCTACTCCCTTGTACCGCGCCTATCTTCAGCAGCCAGAGAGGTTGAGCCGTTGCTAGGGGATACGACCTGGTCACTACCGCCGCAGCAAGACCATCCCGCTTTGCGGCGGGCTCTGGTGAAAACCAGTAGTGACTTAGAACCGATCCTCTAGCACGGTCCACGCCAATCCCTCTCTGGCACAGAGGATCCACTACCTGCCAGCCGGCATCGTGACAGCAAGGCATATGATGGAGCTGAAAATCTGTCACAGGAGACCTGGTTTGGATAAGGGTATGGTCTTCCCAAAGATATGGAGGGACATTTATCAATGTTTGCTTATGTATTCCTTTTTTTAGTACTTTTTTTTTATTTATTTTTTGCTTATGTGTGACTTATTTATCAACTGGTTTCAGCCTGTTGATAATTTTCTTTCACGTAAGCAATTTTTTTCTATTTTACTTTGGTAGTAGCTTTTTCTGCTCCATGTTTGAGCTGGAGTAAATTTAGTCAATTTTTAACCTTGTTGCGACTTTTTTTTTGCGCAGTTGCGACTATCCCAGTTAAATACCAGACTACCCGTAGTCCATTTTAAAGTTATTACTACGTAGTTAAGTTTTGGAAAACTTGCTTTTCTCGCTTTCCAGTCAAAATGTCGCACAAAAAATTGCGTAGTCGCAGGTGCGACATTTGTGCGACATTTTTAGTAAATAAATCGCTAGATAATCGCTTGAGAGTATGACACACTACACTGATTTGCTGTGAAATAAGTCCATGCAGATTTTGTTGTGGATTTTGTTGTGGAAAGGCTGCAGATTAGCTTGAGATTTCACATTTCCCATTTATTTTAAAGGGGAAGTATGGTGCATAATTTGACATGCTGCAGATTTTACATTTCAGGCAGGAAAATTTTTGCTATGTGTAGATAAGATTTTAAAATAACTTTGTGGCAGATTTGTAGTGTAAATTTCCAAACAGAAAATCTACTGCAAATCTGTCTATTGTACATGTTTGTAACTTTAGGAGTTGAATGCTGCAGTTCTCTGCTCATCTGTGTGCCCAGATAAACTCAAATGCTTGTGATCTTTCACCACTGTATGAAATGGGAAAACCATGGGAAAAAATTCCAGTAACTATTAAAATATATGTATTTGGCTACAATAATTCGTTTTGTTGGACAAAACATCAACAGGTTATGGTGGTGACAGGACCATCGCGTGGAAGCTGTGGGGAATTGGGGTAGGTGAGTATAGCATGTTTTTTCTTTACACCTTACCCAGGCACATTTTATCTCCAGACAACCCCTTCAAATGTTCACTAAACTATACTGTTTATGTATAAAAGGATGCTATAAAATGTAACCTATACAGCTAAGAGTATGCAAATTAGTGTAAAATAAGAACACAGAAAAATAAAGAAAATGTTTGTAGTTCATTTTTAGAATGAAAAGTACTCCTTTATAGCCCTGCAGAGCTGCTATTTTGTTGTAAAGAAAATCACTGGTAATATAATGGGAGCCACGCTGCTCTTCTGAATCTATAGCATGATGTATCCCATTGACTTATAACCAGGTCTGTCAGGTTCCAATGAGCTGTCTGTCTCTTTGATTGGCAAAAAGCAGCTATTTCTTCAGTAAAAAAAAAATAGACTCAATGCAACATAGATGTGAACATACCCTTACCTGATGAGGGTAGATGAAATCACCCTAGGGGCAGATGGAATTAACCTCTTGTGTTCGTGAGGCCAGGGCGTGGTTTTTCCTCTACACCACCAGAAGGTATACCGCTGGATGCTGGGCTAGGCACAGGGGCAAATAATGACTCCTACGCCAAGTTACGGAACAACGACAGCTTTACTGAGTCAGACAGGTGTAGCAGTCTATACAGCTGGCTAGGCCAAAGGAGGTGACCAGTGACTTTAGTGACCACAGGGCTTGCTTGGACTTACAGTGGACTTGGACAATTTGATGCATGGCCACACTGACTTGAGACAGATTGACTTGGACTGACTTGACTGAGATTGACTATGACAGACTTCACCCTGTTTGTAGCTTACCAGGTTTTGACTTTCACCTGTGGAGCAGTAAACTTGTGGATCGTGTGGTAGACTTTGGGCCTTCTTAGAACACCAGACACTCTCTCAGGACTTGACCTCACTGTAGCTCAGCAAAGACTCGGAAGAGGAAACTCCACCCAGGGCTTATATGGGGGAGACTCTGTAGGGGTCCCACAGGTCATCCTGTAGGTCACCTGGTCACTGGCTCCTTCCCTGGTTACAATCACATGACAATAAAGGCATACAACAATATATGTACATTACACTAGATAAGATAGGCACTTAAGATGATGCATAAGACACAAGTGCAGGGGGGGCCCAGAGGTCACTAACATGGAGTCTGCCTCACAGGACAGCAAGGGAACAGGGGTGCAACTCCTGTACTGGGCCACCACATTGTTATATCAAATACAACCTGAGGGCAGAGCTCCATTTCCATGGGTAACCAATTTAAGTCCCACCTGGATTTTTAGCTAGAATAAAAACTTACATGATGGGAATAATCCTGAGCAGGCTTTTACCCACATTGTTTTGCATACTTGCATTGAAAAGAAAAGGGACTCTCCATAACATAAATAAGCTTCCTTGCTTGTCAGGAATATTGGCAGATGTGTGTAACAATGACCTCTGACCTGACCCTGTGACTGTACTAAGACCTTGAGTGCTCCTGAGGCCGCTTTGATAATGCAGTGTGTAGTATTATTTACATACATATCACTAGTATGTGGTGATGATCTTGCCAAGATTTTCAAGCTCTTGGTTTTTTCACAGGCTAATTGAATATCTGATACGGGATCTTTGACTTGACAGTATCATATGTGCATACTGTGAGATGCAAGGGCAGCTGGCAAGCTTGTTTCTAAATTTTCTGTCTGGCAACTTCCGAAACCTGCACAGGGCATACTTAAGATCTTGGCACGCCACCCAGGAGATGTAGTTAGGCCTGCCAGCTAGATCTGTGAGTGGGTAGTTGTAGCTGTACAGGACGTTAAATATTGCCATTGAGATTTGTATTTCTTAATTTAAGTGGTACATAAAATCAGGTAAAAAGGCTGCAGAAGCATATAGTTTACCTTTCAGCCTCAGTTCTGGAAATACCAAAACACAATCAGTGGGGTCGCAGCACCTGTTGCAACCATTTCCTGTCTGTTCCTCTGTCTGAAGCATTGTTCATGGTATGAACACACATCTTTCATAAATTACCCAATAAAGATATTTATGTATATGTGTTTATGACAGCGAGATGTAGGCTGGTCAATGCTGGGAACATCAGTCAGGGAGCAGCTCAGAGACAAGATCCAGCCACACCTCCTGAGATATCAAGGGATGATGCATTGTCTCGGTGAGAGTTAGGAGTCAGAAAGCTGCTGAGACAATACAACACTGAAAATAAAAGGATTATAAAACTTCTTGTCAGGGATAAATTATGCAAACACATGCTGATGCCAGTACAGTTTGTGATAACACTTTAACAGTAACGTAAAAGTTATATATCTTTGGGTGATGACTGTATTTAAAGATGTACCCCGGTGGAAAACTTTTTTTTTTTTTAAATCAACTGGTGCCAGAAAGTTAAAGAGATTTGTAAATTACTTCTATTAAAACATCTTAATCCTTCCAGTACTTATTAGCTGCTGAATATTGCAGAGGAAACATTTTTTTTTGGAACACAGTGCTCTCTGCTGACATCACGAGCACAGTGCTCTCTGCTGACATTTCTGTCCATTTTAGGAAATGTCCAGAGCAGCATATGTTTGCTGTGGGGATTTTCTCCTCCTCTGGACAGCCCTTAAAATGGACAGAGATGTCAGCAGAGAGCACTGTGCTCGTGATGTCAGCAGAGAGTTCTGTGTGCCAAAAAGAAAAGAATTTCCTCTGTAGTGTTCAGCAGCTAATAAGTACTGGAAGGATTAAGATTTTTTTTATAGAAGTAATTTCCAAATCTGCTTAACTTTCTGGCATTAGTTGATTTAAAAAAAAAAAAAAAAAAAAAAAAGTTTTTCACCGGAGTACCCCTTTAAATACATTTTTTTTAAACCAGAATACCCATATGCACTATATTTTCACAAGTGCAGTAAACATTTTTGTTTCTGAATAAAAAAAGGGGAGCGACATAAAGTTCTGACTATGAAGACCTTAGTAAACTGAGCAAGATATTTAGAAAAATGTATCCAAAGGTAGAACTCAATTCTGGCAATCCCTGGTTGCTTCATTGTCTTTGGACTGGTTCACATCCATAATAAAGTGGTTATCCCAAAATGCCAATTCTCATATCCTGTTTAAGGGTCCGTTTAAGAGCCCATTATATTGTGAACTTCCACCTGGGCAGTTTAAAGTTGGCAATACAGGAGATAACTGTTGGCTGAATGGGCATGTTTATTTCTCTGGGTAGAGGAGAATAAGCTGATATCAGTCACCTTTGGCATTGACTTATTTCTTGTGGGAACAAAAAATCTGGTGTGTTGAAATCCCACATGCCCAACCCCTTTTCTCTTTGACATTTGCTGTAGGGGAGGATGGGTAGTCAACAGGGCCCTTTATATATAAAATAATTGTCTAAACCCCACTGTTTGAGTTTACCACTATTTACCTATGCATGTATCTAGCTATCTGTGTCCTGTATTGCTTCCCGTTTATTCACAGCTATGTTTACAAGATGATGTCCAATTCTTTTTAAGTAGTTTCAAGCAATCCTAAGTGAGGATGGTATGGGATTATTCTGACACGACACAGAAATCCTCCTTAATCTCCCAGTGTCCGTTACCAGGCTCATATCTCTTGCTCACAAAACAAGCAAACATAAAATACAGCTATAGAGTTTCCGTGAGTCTACAAAGGGGCACATTTATCTGTGTATTTTACCATGTTACACCAGTTGCCCTTTATGTTCTGGAAAAACAGCAATGAGCTCACAATTGGAATGCTGTGTTATGTAATCGTGTCTCCTGTGCTTGGAGTCTGTTAGCAATTTTTCCATATTATCTGTAAATAGTTTTACCCATCATAGTAACATAGTGAGGTTGAAAAAGGACGTAATTCCACTTAATTCCGTTTATTCTCCTCCACTTAGTTTTATATTATAATGGTCATGTCAGTGCATGACTGAGCTCTGCAGTATATTACTGTTCACATGAGCAAGTACCTCTAACCCAGAGTACTGGGAAGGTTTTATGGAGTGTTTTAAGTGTGGTACATTACATCGGCATCAGGATGTGATCAGTAACAGAGAATCCTCTCTTACTTTGTACATGATGAGTGCACTCCAGGTCATACCATACATGTGTCTACAAGACCTTCAAGCTTTTTCAATTAAACTTTGCTATTGATCTGATGAAACATACAGTATGGTAGAAATAGATTACATTTTTTTTTGTAATTTAGGTGTTTGTGTTTAACATGTTTTAGCCCTATAATAAGATACCCATTAGTATTAAGATCAGATTGGAAACCTAAAGTGGCATTGGAAATAAATGTAAAAGTGGCCTCTTGATGCTGGTGGGTCCAAAGTTGCAGCAGTCGGAGCATAAGGATAAGCAAACTATTAGCTGTAGCCATATTAGTGCTTGATTGGGCTTGTGCACAAATACAATGGTAGACAGGGCCTTTATAGTGGGTAGGGTAAAACCACCAAGCAATACATTGGTAAATGCGGCCAATGCAACTGAACAGTAGATGGAGAAAACCCACGGGCAAGCCAGCACACCAGTAGGTGGAGCACACACATCATGTGGGACACAGCTTAACCCACAAATTTGCCTCCTTCCTCCTTTTATTTCTATATCTGGTCCAGACAACCCACCTCTAAACCCCTGGATTAAACAGTGTCCTACTTTGTGCTCCTGAATTTGACTGTGCCCCTAGATTTATCTGTGCCCTCACACTATGCCCCTCAATTAAACTGTGCCCTAAAATATGCCCTACAATATGAACACTGTGGCAACTAGCCATTGACACACAGTGAAGCCTTGTTGTCTTCTAGCTAGGCTCTTGCTGAATGACGCAGTATGTACTATGATGATGTCATCCCAGACATGCTGAAAACATATCAATTTTACCAAAATGGGTACACTTCCTATAGTCAAAAAGTGTGGAAAAAGTCAGTGAAGTCACAAAAGTAAACAATTACCAAACGTTAGCCATTGCTTCTGATTTACTGATATATGGTCAATGTTAGAGTTTTGGTGGAAATCCTCTAAATATGGAGCAGGTAATCTTTTAAGGTGCACTAGTCATGAAGCCGAGTTATTAAAGGGAATCCGTCCCTAAGTTTTACCCTATATAACAAATGGCAACACCTAATAGAGGTTAATATCATGTGTCCTACCATGTCTGAATGTCTGCTGGCACGTTTGTTCATGTGGAGAAAAGAACTTTTATAACTGTCACACGCAGTATGTAAATGAGACATAAGTAGTCACCAGGCTTGCTTAAGTAGTCACCAGGTATGCGGCTTGCTGAAGAAGTCATGGCTCCGTGGGCTGTAATCATGCCCATTCAGGCTCTAATCACGCCTTTCCATACATGATTGACAGCCTACCTGTGAGCAAAGACATCAGACCCTGACTGAGCTGATCACTCATACCTAGATAGGCATTATTTGAGACTGAATTTTCTCCACATTTATAGATGTATGCTTACAGAAATTAGTTCAATGTAATGGAATCGGACACAAACATGGCTAACAGAACAATTCAACCAAAATCCCATAAAATATACATTTTATTGATATGCAATAAAATATAGAATTAACTACAATACAATAGACTCCTATAAGTGGTATGCAATGAGCATCAGTGTGGAATAATTCACATAGAAAATGACCATGCAAAAGTGGATATCATGAATCAATATACAAAGGATTATCTATGACTATATACCAGGATATTACAAAGTAGTCACTAGAAAAGGAAAATATGTAATAACTTACAGTTTAGCTGGAGCTGATGTGTTGCAGTTGCTAATGTGGATAGAAAAATTGTAGATAAATTATATTCAACCAGCCCCTAAAATAAGAAGATTACTGGAATCGCCTACTCGCATTCACTTATCATGTATATGTTCGCAATAGTGGCATTTTTCTTTCTAAATGACGGAATACTGTCCTGTACTCACTCCAGAGTGTAATTACCTATAAAACATGATAAATAGCAATATTACAGTAATACCTCCCAGTGCCATTTATTCACCCCTTATCCCTCCCCGTTTAATTTCATCTCCCTTTTATACCCTGTGCCACCTTATTCCCCCATGCCTTGTGCAAAATTATCCCCCCTTATCCCCTGTGCCACATCATTTCCCCTTGATCCCCCTGTGGCATTTCATTCTCCCTTTATTACTCTCTGTGTAAATTCATCACCCCCTTTTTATGAAGTGGCACATGGGGATAAAGAGGAATGAAATGGAACAGAGCGATAAAGGGGAATGAAATGGCACGGGGGGGGGGGGGAGGAGGGGCACAGACGGTGATAAAGAGGGGGTGATAAATTTGCTCAGAGGGTATTAAAGAGGGAATGAAATAGCACAGGGGAGGATCAAGGGGAAATGATGTGCCACAGGGGGTGGAAAAGGGGGGATGATTTGGCACAGGGGAAATAAGGTGGCACGGGAGATTAGGGAAGGAGGGGGGGTGAATGATGTCATCGATGGACGTACTGAAGCAGGAGACCATAAACATCGGTCTTCTGCTTCTGTGCTGGCGCTTCTGCAGGGGGGTGCAATACTGGGGTATTAGCTGTACCCCCTGATGGCGGCCCTGTGTACAAGGTAGGGCCGGCACATAAGCCTGGTTGTCCTGTATTGGGAGTGTATTGTCCCCTAATGGGAGTGTTTTGTCCCCTTTTGGGTGTGTACGCGTCTGCTATTGGGAGTGTCCCCTATTCGGAGGGTGCAAATACATTAAGTCTTATGGGACTCTCCTGGGGGATTCAAAACTGTCCACTATTGGGAGGTGTCCACTTAGGGAGATTTTACTGTATAACAGTTTACAAAAGTAAGAACATAATATGTGTGGACAAAGAATCCAGCATCTTTACAGTCTTATTAGTTGGGCATTTGGTACTGGGTATCTCATTTTGCATGAAATGTTTTATGTAGCTTCAACTAGTTAATATCCAAATTGCCACAAAGATACATTAGAATAATAAAATGATATACCTGTTTCTTTTGTTACACATACTGCACAATGTCTCAGATAAAAAAAAAATAGTTTAATTGCCTAATCAAAGATCAGTTCAAAAGGCATATAAAATATGTTCCTCCTTTAATCCTGTATGAAACAGATAATAGTATCCTTTCTCTTCAGCTGGTCTTCAAAGCACTGACTTCTTTGAAGTTGCCCCTTCTCAGCTGCCTGAAAGTTAAATTAATCTGTATGGTAGACTACTGTTTCAGAACAGGATACTCTGCCAGTCAGTCCCACACCAAAAATGAAGTCCTTATTTAGTACATGGAAGTTCCTCAGGAACTCTTTCATCCGGGTTCTGGTGTTTTGAGAGTATTTATGACTTGTGTAAAGTGATGACAAACTGTGTAGTAAAATGGTGTAATTTTAATTCATATATAAACATCTTGGTCTTCTTCGGTGTATACTGTAAATTACTTCTATTAAAAATAATAATCTTTTTAGTACTTATAATCTTCTGTATGCTTCACAGGAAGTTCTTTTCTTCTTGAATTTCCTTTCTGTCTGACCACAGTGCTCTCTGCTGACACCTCTGTCCATGTTAGGAACTGTCCAGAGTAGGATCAAATCCCTATAGCAAACCTATACTGATCTGGACAGTTCTTGACATGGGCAGAGGTGTCAGCAGAGAGCACTGTGTTCAGACAAAAATGAAATTCAAAAAGAAAAGAACTTCCTGTGGAGCATACAGAAGCGTATATGTGCTAAAAGAGTTAAGATTTTTTTTTTATAGAAGTAATTTGCAAATCTATTTAACTTTCTGGCACCAGTTGATAAAAAAAAAAAATGTTATACCCCTTTAAGGGTGCTTCAGATGTCTATATATGAATTAACATTATACCATTTTACTACACAGTTTTCGGTTCACTAACGGCGGACCCTAACGGCAGGCCCTGGTGACTGTCAGCAGCCGCAGATCTGACGGTAATGGTGGACATCAGCAATCACGCTGATGTCTGCCATTAACCCCTCAGTTGCTGTGATTAATACAGATCATGGCATCTTTGGCAGTGCGGCACTTAAATGGCTGATCTGATCGCCCGCGGCACTGCCGTGGGAATCATTTCAGCCAAGATGGTGGACGGAGGTCCCCTCACCTGCCTCCCTCCATCTCCTGGGGTCATCTGCACTGATCTGCCTTTCAGCAGACCAGAGTAGAAGATCGCCGATAATACTGATCAATGCTATGCCCTATGCATAGCACTGAACAGTATTAGCAATCTAATGATTGCTATAAATAGTCCTCTATTTAAAATAAATGCAAAACATTTTTAAATAAAGTAAAAAAATTTGGAAAAAGCCCCTCCCCAATTAAGTTTTAAATCACCACTTTTCCCCATATTAATACAAAAAAGCATAAAAAACTATAAATAATAAACTTATTTGGTATCATCGCATGTGTAAATGTCCGAACTATAAAAATATTATGTTAATGATCCCCTACGGCAAACGACATAAATGTAAAAAAAAGAAGTCCAAAATTTTGTCACATCAAACTGCAAAAAAAAAATCAAAAGCGATATAAAAGTCACATATACACAAAAGAGGTATTAAAATAAACTGCAGATGATGGCGCAAAAAATGAGCTCTCACACATCCCTGAATGAGGAAAAATAAGAAAGTTGGAGTTGGTCAAAATAGGGCAATTTTAAAAGTACTGATTTCATTTTAAAAATCTGAGATTTTTTTGTAAAGCAGTACAATAGTAGAAATGTATGTAACCATGGGTATCATTTTAATCATATTGACACAGAATAAAGAAAACATATCTTTTTTGACATAAACTGTACAGCATGAAAACGAAAAAAAAAAAAAAATTTCCTTACATAAACTAATTAAAAATATAAATAATTTTTTGGGTTTACCATACATTTTAGGATAAAATTAGTGATGTCATTACAAAGTACAATTGGTCACGCAAAAACAAGCCCCATATGGGTCTGTAAATGGAAATATAAAAGAGTTATGGATTGTAGAAGTCGAGGAGGAAAAAACGAAAACGCAAACATAAAATTGTCTGTGTCCTTAAGGTCAAAATGGGTTTTGTCCTTAAAGGAAAACTGTCAGATATTTTCTCCTGCACTATCCACACTACTGGTGGATAGTGCGGGACATGCTGATTAAAACTAGCCCAACCTTACCCGGATCTGCCCGTCCGTTCACCCGCAATTGTGGTTTTATTCTATGTGTATATCTTGCTGTAACTGGCACAGGCGGGGCTTCTGCACTGACGTCAGCGCCGCTTATGAATATTCATCCCCCCTCCCTCCAGTTAGAAGTGGTGAAGAGAGGGAGAACTGGAGAGAGAGGGTATGAATATTCATAAGCGGCGCTCCCGTCAGTGCAGAAGCCCCGCCCATGACAGTTACAGCAAGATATACACATATAAATCCACAATTGCGGGCGAACGGCCGGGCGCATCCGGGTAAGGTAGGGCTCGTTATAATCATTGCCTCCCGCACTATCCACCAGTACCTGTGGATAGTGCGGGAGAAAATATCTGACAGTTTTCCTTTAAGGGGTTAAGCTTCTATTTTCATCTGTATGGTCATTTGATTTCTTGGGTAGAAGATGTTGGAATCTGCGAATATGAATAGTTCCAATGGAAACTTTATTCCTTATTCAACCTACCTATTAACTGGAAATGTATATTGGAAACACGTGTAGTCATTCCTTGAGCCTAGTCTCATGAAGTGCTGAATGCAGACTTGTTTCTGAAACTTAGTTTGTGGAGTGTTTCGATGTGGTTGTTTGCTAGGAATGGAACATCCCAGCATGTGGGACCCAGTAAAGCATGCTTTCTGTTTGTTTCCTTTGGCTTCTGTGGGCTATGATGTTTTCAAGATGACAGGTTGTGGGAAAATGTAAATACAAATGGGTTCCCCTAACAGCGTGACTTGTTAACCTTGCCGGGGAATGAAAACAAGTCTGAATTGTTTAGTGTTATTTGGAAAGGTAACTGAAGAGAGTCCTGCCCAACATACAGAAAACAAGACATAAATGAAACACAGAATACAGATGTATGTACCTAATTACTAAATAAAAAGGACATGGATTATTTCTGCACTATAAGGGTATGTTCACACTGAGGAACTGAAAAGGAATTTGAGTAATTCTGCATGATTTTTCTGCTCCAAATCATCCAACAATGAAAGTTCCATTGACTTTAATGGACTTTCTGCTGCTGTTCTGACGCTGAATTCTGTTCCTCCTGAAGATAAAACATGCTCATTCTTCAAGCGGAATCCATGAGTAAAAGCCCAATGAAATCAATGGAAGTTTTTTTTACTGAGAAAATGGCAAAAAAACACTAGATTTTTCGGACCCAAATTATTTCTCTTCAGTTTCACTCCAGTTCCTCAGTGTGAACTACCCTAACAATATAAGCTGGGTTCATACTATAATAGTGTAACATTTTTAAAGTGAACCTGTCATGAAGCAGGAACAGGCTTTCTTGTTTGCTCTGAATGCTGCAGCATTCCTGGAAATCATAGGTTAAAAACCAGCCAGGTAGTGGTCTTTAAGTCACCAGGGTGGTCCTACTCATTACTGCCTCATTAGGCTTGACTGATAGAGCCGCCTCCCTATAGACAGATTGGAAGAGCTTTAGTAATCTTGGGAAGACATCACTGGGGACCACCCAATTGACTCAAAGTCTGATTCCCAATAGGTATATAAACCATTATTCATTGGATAAGTTATAGCTTCAAGAGAATCGTACATGGTGATAAGGCAGCCCGTACCTGTTTCACGCTTCCCATGGTTCAGCCATCATGAAACTGATGACAGTTTTTTTAATAGACATATTTCTTGTCTACATGGCTCATGGTAATGTCTTATTTTAAGGGCATTCCCAGGTTTGACCTCTCTTGCATTTCTTTATGAGAATGGTAATGGTAAGTAAGGTTTTTAGAAGTCTTTCCTTTGTAATAGTCACTGAGATATCTGCTCTTAGTTCATGGTCTCATCTTTCATAGCTTTGTATCTGTCTTTAAATGGTAGGAAGGAAAAAGAGAGTTTAGAAGAGAGATACAGCAGGGCAATCGGCTCAGCTGTTCACAATTGTCACCCAGGTCAGATACCTCACATTTTCTTTCGTAGTTCTTTCAAGGCTCTGTAGATTCCCATAGCAGTGCCCTTCCGACTGAAGAGCAAGGTCAAGTCTATAAGCAGCTGTCACACCAGGAACGGTAACTAGGTTTATCATTATCAATATGGTTATGATTGTACAGTGGTAAAGAGATCATTTAATCCAGGGCCTTTATTTTCCATTCATTTGCAGATTAAATTAAATCTAATGAAGTTTTATGTTTTTTTTTTTTTCATCAACGAGCATTCACTGATCTCTCATTTGTCTGAGCTATAGCTGCTAGAAGTATAGGAATTCTTTAAAGTTAAAGGGGTACTCCGGAGAAAAACTTATTTTTTAAAATCAACTGGTGCCAGAAAGTTAAAAAGATTTGTAAATTATTTCTATTAAAAAAATCTTAATCCTTCCAGTACTTATTAGCTGCTGAATACTACAGAAGAAAGTCTTTTCATTTTGGAACACAGAGCTCTCTGCTGACATCACAAGCACAGTGCTCTCTGCTGACACCTCTGTCCAAGAACTGTCCAGAGAAGGAGAAAATCCCCATAGCAAACATGTGCTGCTCTTGTCAGTTCCTAAAATGGACAGAGATGTCAGCAGAAAGCACTGTGTTCCAAAAAGAAAATAATTTCCTCTGTAGTATTCAGCAGCTAATAAGTACTGGAAGGATTAAGATTTTTTTAATAGAAGTAATTTACAAATCTGTTAAACTTTCTGGCACCAGTTGATTAAAAAAAAAAAAAAAAAAGTTTTCCACCGGAGTACCCCTTTAAGTTTCATATCAGTAAAAGTTTACATTACTAAAAGTAAAAACTGTTGCAGTCTCCTTGGTGGCCAGTTCAAGTTTTCGTGTGCACATTTGCCCACAGTTGCACTGGACCTTAGGGCAGCAGCTTCTCTTCAATGATTATAATTTTATTCAACAAATCACCATAGCCTCAGATTACAAAAGGTTTAAAATGGTGTGAAGAAAACAGAGAAACAAAGACACATATCTAATATGGTAAGTATAAGTGAGTCTTATGCACTTACCTAACATTGTTGCACTCTGGGAGCAGCACCGCTGCAGACAAATAGCAGTTACAGATGCAATGCCAGGTGGTTGGTCTTGATAGATTTTTATGAATAAATCTTTTTAATGCATCCTCTGCGAGTGACACCTCAATGAGTATCCTGCTTTAGCTGGACAATCCCTAGAGTGTTTTATCAGATATTCCTACCATTGTATTCCACCAAGTTTTTTACCATACAATAGTCCTTTTTGCCAATGTTCGGAAGCCCAGTCAAGAATTGAATTTAGTTCTGGCTGCACACACAAGGTGCGCTCCATTATCTTGAATGGTTCTCTTGATTATTTTGATTACCTAGATTCCATAGATCCACCAGTAATTCCCTATCCTGTGGAGAGGACATGGGATGTACGTCACATTATCACCGCATGAAAAATAATGAAAGAGTGGCGGGAACCACCACAGCAGCAACACTGCAGCCACAGGGAATTTAGGGCAGGTACAATATTTTTTTTATTTATGGCAGTTATTTCAGGTATTTTGTTAAACTGTGGCATAAGCCTTCAAATTGTCATCTCTACTTTAGGTGGGATGACTCCAGTTGTAACAGCGCTGCAAAGCAGGGATTGTATAAAATACAGCTGTGTACCTCAGTAGTCAAAGAGGCCTAAATGATGGAAAAGTGACCTAAACAAAAACAGTCTTGTGTGCTGCTTAGCTAGTATTGCCCACAGGTCAGTTCACCAATAACAATGACCCTCAAAGGGGTATTCCAGAGTTTACTAACTTTAAACTATCCTGCTCATTATGCACATTTATGTTAATTCTACATTTACTTGCTGTACAGCTTTGCGGCAGATCATCAACTTTTTCATGTTTATACGGTCCCCCAGGTTCAGTATTCTGTTGTGGTATGAATGCTGTTTGTCTCAAGCCTATTCCGTAATCCTTTGTGGCTCAAGACAAAAGGAGATATGAAGGGGCTTGGCTTCTTTTTGTCTTTCCTGACAAGCAAGCCCCCTAATGATGTGTGTAGTCAGTCTGTATGTCCCGATGTGCCAACGTCATATGATTTTGGCAATCTGCAGAATGCCAGGATGCAGTGAACACTGGCATGTCGGGATGTACAGATGGACCACACACGTAATTAGGGGGATGGCTTGTCAGGAAAGACAAGAAGAAGCCAAGCCCCCTGACATCAGCGGTTATCTTGAGCCGCAAAGGATCGTGGAATAGGCTCAAGACAAACATCATCAATACCAAAGTGTGTAAGCATGAAAAAGTGGATGATCCACGACATAGCAGTTTAGCAAGTAAATGTAGAACTAACATAACTATGCATAATGAGCAGGATAGTTTAAAGTTAGTAATACCCCCGGAATACCCCTTTAGGGAAGTACCAGAAGCATCAGAATTTTTATTCTGTTTTGTATTTGTGGACGTGGACAGGACAGTGGATTTGTTTCTTTTTCCATGAACTATTGCTTAGGCATATATTTCATTAATCTGTAATAAAATAAAGTACTTTTTTCTCTGTATGCAGGCAAGTGCCATGATTATTCTATTACTGTTGTGGATGTTGCTGTAGTACAGAAAGATAATATACTTTATTACATTTCACCGAATGCCAAGCTGAATGACAGCCCTTTCCCAGCTAATATGTCTACATGGAATTCTGCTGCACTTGTCTGCAGACACTTGCAAAAAATCTTTGTTCAGCAGTATTGGAATCTCCAAATTGTCTACAAAAAGAAATATACAGTCACAAGTATATCCGAAATATTAGATAAAAAAAAATATCCATACGTCAATTATGATGGTTATACATTATAGTAATATACCTAAAAGTTCATTCAGTAGTCCAACATGAATTATGATATCACTCCTTATCACAGTACAAGGAATGGAGAGATGGACCTACGTGTTACACTTGGTCATGGACAGGTTATATTGCATTATGTGATAGGATTTATTTGTTAAAGGGGTTTTCTCGCTCCAGACACAGCACTAGCATATGACAATTTGTAGGGATCTGACCCCAAGGCCCTTTTTGCTCCTGCAGGCTCCACTAGACCTTTAAAGGACCCTATGTAGATCTAACAGGAGCCATAGTGACAGAGTGCTTTCCTATTGCCCCATTACAAATAAAGTGGGGTTCATGACAGCTGAAATGCCAAACCCAAGTGCCGTGAAAAGCAGTGTGCTCATAAAGAACTGCACATAGACGTCTCAGTGCTTACACCTCTCTATGTAATGGACTTAAGATCTTATTCCATGTGAGTAGTAAAGCGGTTCTGGCTTTTTTCCGTAACTAGTTTCAACCGACAGTGCAGGAAGTTACCAGGTGAGAACAGCCAGATGGAGTCTGTTTCACATCTTCTGTAAAATAATGACCTTATACAGGCATTTCATATGGAATAGTAGGTGTGCGAGTGTGAACAAGCAATATTTCAGCAATGTTGGATCCCATATTTACTGCTTTCATCGGTGTAATAAAAAATAAAAAAACACAACATTTTTGTAACTATCCACTATGTTTACTTGTTTCCAGAAATATTCACAGATGTGTACTGACAATGTAGGAGATTTCTCAAATTCTGTCTAGAGGAAAAGTTGATGAGTTGCCCATAGCAACCAATCACCAAACGCCAGGTGCGGGCTGCGGGGGTCGGGATGTCACATCGACTCCCCCTCGAGATGTCACGCTACGTCCCCTCAATGCAAGTCTATGGGAGGGGTGTGGCAGCCACCACACCCCTCCCAAATATTCGCACTGAGGGGGTGACATCAAGAGGGGACGTGGCCGTTACGTTAAGAAACCCGCTCCAGGCGCATTTCCTCTCTACAGTATGCTGTGTGCCATAAACATTTGTTCAAAGATGTACTTAAACCACATTTATTTGAAGAACAAGTGTCATACAGTGAACACATACATAGTCACCTTCCATTATAGTGAACAAGATATGAAAACCCTGCTGTTCCTGAATCTCCCACAATTTTATTGGACAGTAAACTTGCATGTGCAGCTGCCTCTCTGCATCAAATAGGGGGCAGACGGCATTAAATGTAATCTGCAGCCGTTGGATTTTATATTAAATTAAGGAATGGTGTTTATGGTGAAAAACATTTTATTGTGCATGTGGTTATGAGAGCAGTTAAGTGTCAGTTAAGATACTACACTTAGTGTTTCATTATAAATAAATCATATACTGTGTTTGTCAAGTCAGATATTTACATTTGTAAAAATTGTGTAGATTTCAAATTTGCTAAAAGAATGCCACCCCAGGTTGTGTGTGGTATTGCAGCTCCATTCCATTGAAGGTATTGAAGCAAAGTTGTAATACCACACACAACCTGAGGACAGCAATAGGTCTATTTTTCTATTCCTGGATTACCCCTTTAATGTAATAGAGCAAACAAATCTGAGCAGATTAACATACAGCTTTGGGATAAGTGTCATATATTCATAGAAATCTCTTCTCAATCCAGCTCTAGTGGGCGGCACTTATCAGTGACTGACAGCTCTCTTATGCATAGACAGCTGTCAATCGCTGAATAGGACCACCCACTTGACTTTTTAGTAGAATGAGCAGAGATTTATATGAATAAATGACAATTTATCCTGGAATGTTTCCCAGAAAACTATATATCAGTTTGCTCAGAGCTACTTACATCTTAAATGTGGCAATAACTTAAAGAATTAAATATTTTTTGTTACTGTCCACAATAAATCCTTCCCCAATAATATAATAGTCTACAAGTGATTCATTTGGGAAAATCAGGTGCATAATGGGATGGCCATCCAACAATAAAGACCCTTAGCCAAAGTATGTCAAAATGTGTCTTCTGCGTAAACATCAGTTTTATCACTGTCTAATGTTAGGTCCCATTTGCCAGCTGCCAGTTAAGTAAATAGTCATCTAACACTTAGTGATGGGAACTCAAGACAACCACAGGGAACTGAGAATTCCTAGTTGCTGTACTTTGTTATTAGATTCCGACTTTAGAGCGCATATATTGATATTAGAAAATGATTGTATTGTGAATGTTCATAATATTTCATGTAATGTACCTGGTAGTCTTCAGCGTGTTTATATTTACATGACACTTGAGTACAGGATGTTATGTGGGCAGCGTGAGAAGATAAAGTGTAAGAATTCTTACAGAAATGTGACTTTCACAAATAAGTAAATAAACATGACAAATTGGGTGGCCATGAAAGCTTCTGTGGTATTTATGGCGTTGGCAGCATGAAAAACAGCAGGATCTACAATGACTTGTGTCAGTGCCGCTCTGGTAAATATGGAGAGGAGGCATAAACTACATGACTGAACAAACAACTGGCTGAGGTATCAAGTGTACGGCACAAGGCACTTGTGAAAGGAACAGGAGGGAAGTCAACAGTCAAGTGCTACAAGTATCAGCATTGCAACTGCTGTTTGCACTTTTAATGCCAGTGACATAATAGAAGGAGCACGAATTAAACTGATATGATGACTGACAACAGAAAGCTGCGGAGACAAAAATTCAGCAGAGGGGTTTTAGGTTACATAATGAAGGCTCTCCGGGCTTCTAGTAGACCCTGTGTAGACGATCTCTCAACAACCTGTCGTTCAGTGATACCTTCTGTGGATGGAGGAGAGTGACATGAATGTTTATGTGACATTATAGGCTAGTTTACTACAACATTTTACGTGTGATTATAGTCAGATATTAGTGTTTATAGTCAGTCGGCAGACATACTGCTGTAACATCCCCGCTCCGGCCAGACACGCTGGCCGTGAGCGCTCTGTCATGTCCCCGCTGCCGGCGGGGCTGGGATTCACATCGCGGATGCACCCGCATGCGAATCCCAGCCCGTCACTCACCTCCCTGTCCTTGCAGCCCCGGTGCGTGTGCCCCCGCCTCCTAGGGCATGCGTGCACCTGAGCTCTCACTCTTAAAGGGCCAGTGCTCATTTAGTATAGTGTCTACACCTGCTCCCTGGTCCTTAAATATCAGCGCCTCCCTTGGTTCCCTGCTGGATCTTTGTTTGTCTATTGCCATAGTGAAAGTTCTGTGTCTCTCTTACTGTGTACCTGTTCCTTGCTACCCTACCCTGCACTTGTGTTCCTGCCCTGACCTACTGCCATCTTGCCTCGCCCTACCAGTCTCCTGTGCCACACCTCCTCCCAGCTACCTGTGTGGACGAGTTGTGCCAGGGGTAGCGACCTGGGTGCCGCCTGCTGCAGCAAGACCATCCCGCTTTGTGGTGGGCTCTGGTGAAAACTAGCGGCACCTTAGACTCCGCTCCCTGGCACGGCTTACGTCATCATCCACACATGCCCAGAGGATCCACCACCTGCTGTGACCATAACAACTGCAAAGTGAATAGAGTGATATTATCCTTCCTATAACTTAGATTATTTTCTCTACAGTATTACTATTCATTCTTTTTCCCCTTTTGTGCCAATTGTGACCACTGTACCTCATATTTCTTTATCAATATTATTAATTTTTTCTGTTACTCAAATATGTCTAAGTTATTGGAGTACTCGAATATGTCTAAGTAATTGGAGTTTTCAAATATGTCTAAGTTATTGGAGGACTCGAATATGTCTAAATTATCAGAGGACTCAAATTTGTCTAAGTTATTAACCCTAAGGATGAAGGACAGTACCGAAACGTACTTTGGGGTGGCGTCACTCCTGCTCCACCTTTTGCACCTTTTGTATCGTACCACTATTGGGTTTGTACTTTATGCTTGTATTCACATATATTGGAGGCTATTGCCCAGTGCCCACTTACTCTGTATGCAATGCATAGTTTCACACTTGATTTGTACATAGTGTATTATGTTTACTTGTGGATGCAGGCCGTGACGCCCTTTTGTTCTATTACCCCCCCCCCCCCCCCCCCCTCGGAGTTTCTTTCCCTGTGTGTTTTTTATGTTTCACATTGTCTTTAATGGCATATAATAAAATTGTATTTTAACTTCAGTAAATGACTCCATAGTGTGTGGTTATACATTTTGTATGAATCCTTGATCTAGTTGGTTCCTCATGGTTTAATTATAAATTGTGGGTACTTATCTTCTAAAACCCCGTACTTTGCATGGTAACACTGTAGGGCTAGAGTTTTTGTATGAGTATTTGAATATGTCTGTTACACCTTGAGCTCTGGCCACTTCCCCTGGCCGTGAGCGCACTGTCCCCCTCTCCCCTGCCATCGGGGCTGGGATTCGCATTGCGGGGTGCGCCCGCATGCGAATCTCAGCCCGTCACTTACCACGCTCCTCTGCTGCTTCTTCCTCTGCCTCTCAGCTCTGGCGCGCTCATCCCCTACTCCTAGGGCGCACGCGCGCCGGAGCTCTTAAATTTAAAGGGCCAGTACGCCATAATTATGTGAAAAACCTGACACTATGTCCCTGCACACCCCCATCTTCCCTGCCGGATCTTCAGTGCCATTTGCCTGAGAATAAGTGTTCCATGCTGTCTGTTTGCCTTACCCGTGTTCTGACCCTTCCGCTACGTTATTTGACTACGCACCTTTGCCGTCTGCCTTGACCTGCTGCTAAGTCCGACTACGCCTCTGCCTCATCCTACTGTACTTCGCCTCACCCAGCTACCTGTGTGGTCGAGTCCTATCGGGGGTAGCGACCTGGGTGTTGCCTGCCGCAGCAAATCCATCCTGCCTTGCGGCGGGCTCTGGTAAAGACCAGCGGCACCTTAGACTCCGCTCCCCAATACGGTCTGTGTCATCAGCCACTCAGGTCAGTGGATCCACATCCAGCATCATTACAATGTCTAAGTTAATGGAGTATTTGAATATGTCTTAGTTATTGGAGTACTTAAAGGGGTGCTCCCCCCTCCCATTGACTTTCATTGAGGGTGTGTGACCATGACATCACTAGAGGCGTGGCCAACCCCCGCAGCGTGAAAACAGCGTTAGGAACATTTACTTCTTAACGCTGGCCAGTGGAATACCCCTTTAAATATGTCTAAGTTATTGAGCCGCAACAGGTTCAATTAGCACCAAGATTCAGGAAAGAAGATGGCCAACAGGACTAAGGTCTTTTTCATATCTGCATTGGGGCTTTCTGTTGTTCTGCTCTATCAGACACCATGCCAGACATTGATGGCACCTGAAGGACCCCATTTACTATAATAAGTTCTGACAGATTTCCAACATGATGTCTAGCAATTTACTGGATAAAACAATGCAGCATGCAGTGCTATTTTTCTTGGATTTTTGCTGGAATCTGTGACAATAGAATGTAAATGGAACATAGCCTTAGTAGCTAGGAATACAAGGTACTTTTCGCTTTCTTCTTATTTTGGCATAAATATGTTCATTTTTATAGTATTTGGATCTGCGTGGCCATCTCTGAGCAGCCTCATTGTTTTTTTTAGTTTTCTAATAAGAAATGCTGCACAAAATATAGTACCGTAATTAAAACCAATAGAACCATGGGCACCATTAGAGGCTGCATTCAGTAATCTACAAGACATATGCGACACAAGGAAATCTCTTATAGTATATTCTCTGTAATGAATAGATAGGTTTGAATCTCATTGTCAATATCCATAAATCCTGAAGCCAGGAGGCACATGAAGTACAGGCCAAGATAAATATGCTGCTTCATCTGTATTACCATTCATTTGTAAAAATGCAGAGTGCAGAGTGGATAAAAGGATTTTTTTGTACTACAAACCTTTTAGCACCATATAAAATGAATCAGTTTATCTCTATCAAACTGACATAACAAAATACCTTACATTTCCTATGGCATCTAAAAAAAATGGGTGTACATAAATGAGAGTATACGTAATATATGACAGCCATACTTGTTTACGTGCATGTTTAAAAGACAGCTAAATGTTACTAGCATCATGAAATGTAAAAAAAAAAAAATTTCTTATTTGTATAGATTTGTGTGCTATCTACAGAGTGGGACATTTATATTATACACCTTAAAGGGGTATTCCAGGGAAAAACTTTTTTTTATATATCAACTGGCTACAGAAAGTTAAACAGATTTGTAAATTACTTCTATTAAAAAATCTTAATCCTTTCAGTACTTATGAGCTTCTGAAGTTAAGGTTGTTCTTTTCTGTCTAAATCCTCTCTGATGACACCTGTCTCTGGAAATGCCCAGTTTAGAAGCAAATCCCCATAGCAAACCTCTTCTAAACTGGGCGTTTCCCGAGACAGGTGTCATCAGAGAGGATTTAGACAGAAAAGAACAACCTTAACTTCAGACGCTCATAAATACTGAAAGGATTAAAATTTTTAATAGAAGTGATTTACAAATGTGTTTAACTTTCTGGAGCCAGTTGATATGTATAAAAAAGTTTTTTCCTGGAATACCCCTTTAATAAAATGTGAATGGTTGGTGATATCAACTTCCTGTTTGTGGCACATTAGTATATGTGAGGGGGGAAACTTTTCAAGATGGGTGGTGACCATGGTGGCCATTTTGAAGTCGGTCATTTTGAATCCAACTTTTGTTTTTTCAATAGGAAGAGGGTCATGTGACACATCAAACTTATTGGGAATTTAACAAGAAAAACAATGATGTGCTTGGTTTTAACATAACTTTATTCTTTCATGAGTTATTTACAAGTTTCTGACCACTTATAAAATGTGTTCAATGTGCTGCCCATTGTGTTGGATTGTCAATGCAACCCTCTTCTCCCACACTGATAGCAACACCGCAGGAGAAATGCTAGCACAGGCTTCCAGTATCCGTAGTTTCAGGTGCTGCACATCTCGTATCTTTTCAGCATAGAAAATTGCCTTCAGATGACCCCAAAGATAAAAGTCTAAGGCGATCAGATCGGGAGACCTTGGGGGCCATTCAACTGGCCCACGATGACCAATCCACTTTCCAGGAAACTGTTCATCTAGGAATGCTCGGACCTGACACCCATAATGTGGTGGTGCACCATCTTGCTGGAAAAACTCAGGGAACGCGTCAGCTTCAGTGCATAAAGAGGGAAACACATCATCATGTAGCAATTTCACATATCCAGTGGCCTTGAGGTTTCCATTGATGAAGAATGGCCCCACTATCTTTGTACCCCATATAAAAACACCATACCATCATTTTTTGTGTTCCAACAGTCTTGGAGGGATCTATCCAATGTGGGTTAGTGTCATACCAATAGCGCTGGTTTTGTTTGTTAACTTCACCATTCACATAAAAGTTTGCCTCATCACTGAACAAAATCTTCTGCGTAAACTGAGGGTCCTGTTCCAATTTTTGTTTTGCTTATTCTGCAGCACCTGAAACTACGGATACTGGAAGCCTGTGCTAGCATTTCTCCTGCGGTGTTGCTATCAGTGTGTTAAGAGTGGGAGAAGAGGGTTGCATTGACAATCCAACACAATGGGCAGCACATTGAACACATTTTATGAGTGGTCAGAAACTTGTAAATAACTCATGAAAGAATAAAGTTACATTAAAACCAAGCACATCAATGTTTTTCTTGTGAAATTCTGAATAAGTTTGATGTGTCACATGACCCTCTTCCTATTGAAAAAACTAAAGTTGGATTCAAAATGGCCAACTTCAAAATGGCCGCCATGGTCACCACCCATCTTGAAAAGTTTCCCCCCTCACATATACTAATGTGCCACAAACAGGAAGTTAATATCACCAACCATTCCCATTTTATTAAGGTGTATCCATATAAATGGCCCACCCTGTACTGTCTATATCATTGCATTTCTGGTTGCCTAGAAATATCATGAAAGTCTTTATCAAAGATGAAATGAGCAGCCTGTAATTGAAGAAATATCTTCCGATAAATCTCTAATAGTACAGTTGAAACCGAGAATAGGGAAGGACTCTACTCTGATTATAAACTACCTAAATGCAGGAGTTTGATGATGGATTCAGTTTCTGACGTCCCAATGAGTGGAAACAAATGTTTGAGATCGTATCAGCATATCAGAGGTCTCGGGTGACCATGGTAGAAGTAGGATGAGACTGAATTACATAGTTTAACCGTACAGGGCTTTGACAGTATAACCAGTGCCAATCACTGTCCAAACAGTTGTCGTGTCAGGTGCAGTTGGGGCCAAGCAAGACAGGTTGTTTGGAAGACCATCTCCCAACATGCTGTTGGATGTCATTCTCTTACAGGCCTGGAGGAATTCCAAAATCATCAAGCCATCATATTAATTTAGCAGAGCACAGATGCAGACTATCACCTTTTAGTGGTTTCCAGCCACGTGATGGCAAACATATCTACTAATGCCTGCTAACAAGGCTGTGACATGTCTCATTCTTCATGTGTGTCACATTCCAGAATATGCCAAGTATTGCTTTAAAGGGGTACGCCACTGGAAAACAATTTTTTTTAAATCAACTGGTGCCAGAAAGTAAAACAGATTTGTGAATTACTTCTTTTTTTAAGATCTTAATCCTTTCAGTACTTATCAGCTGCTGTATGTTCCACAGGAAGTTCTTTTCTTTTTGTATTTTATTTTCTGTCTGATCACAGTGCTCTCTACTGACACCTCCATTTTAGGAACTGTCCAGAGTAGGAACAATTCCCTATAGCAAACCTATCCTTCTTTGTACAGTTCTTGACACGGACAGAGATGTTAGCAGAAAGTAAATTAAAAAAAGAAAAGAACTTTCTCAGGAGCAGACAGCAGCTGATAAGTACTGGAAGGATTAAAAAATTTTAAAGCGTTACTGTCATTAGTAAGAAAAAAAAAAAATAAATGCTTAAATGAGTGTAGTAATGTGCCCTAAGACCTGTATGCATAATAATATGCATGTGTTAATATGTAAAATACATTTTGATCTATCTATTCTTGTGCCCAGTCTTTCTCAGTCTTCTGCATTCTATTAATAGGCTGGGGGCATTTCCCCTGGAACTCCTCTCTTCCCCCCCCCCCCACCCTCCCCTCTCCCCTGTCATGAGATCTGCACAAACATTTTTTCATTTGCAAAGCTTTCAAATCAAATGCATGCTCTATATGCAACTCTAATGCAGATATGCATGCTCTATATGCAACTCTAATGCAGCTATGCATGCTCTATACGCAACTCTAATGCAGCTATGCATGCTCTATATGCAACTCTAATGCAGCCATGTGAAACTATATGGTGCAAGGATAGAAGGAAAACCTGCTTTTTTACATTTTCACAGCTTTGTAACCAGAGTGCATGCTTTTTATAACCCTAAAGCAGCCACGTGGAACCTATATGGTGCAAATACACAATAAATAAATTCATAAAATGACCAAAGAGAAACCATTTTGCATATAAATAATAGCTTAGCACCTTGTATTGCTTGTAACTGTGCTTGAAGATGCTTCTCAAAGGCTGCAGCTGTCTGGATCTTGTCTGTGCTCTGAGGAACAGCATGGAGTTCGTTGGCAAAATGAAAAAGACAGAGACCCCTAGTGGCCATTTTTTAAACCTTTTTTTCACATCTTTAGCAATCAAATTTTTTGATGAAGTATATTAGGAAAATGCTTAGTTTTTAAGGAAGTATTAAATGGAAAAAAGTTGTTTCTAATGACAGTAACGCTTTAACCCCTTAAGGACTCAGGGTTTTTCTGTTTTTGCACTTTCGTTTTTTCCTCCTTACCTTTTAAAAATCATAATCCTTTCAATTTTACACCTAAAAATCCATATTATGGCTTATTTTTTGCGTCGCCAATTCTACTTTGCAGTGACATTAGTCATTTTACCCAAAAATGCACGGCGAAACGGAAAAAAAATTATTGTGCGACAAAATCGAACAAAAATGCCATTTTGTTACTTTTGGGGGCTTCCGTTTCTACGCAGTGCATATTTCGGTAAAAATTACACCTTATCATTATTCTGTAGGTCCATACGGTTAAAATGATACCCTACTTATATAGGTTGGATATTGTCGTACTTCTGGAAAAAATCATAACTACATGCAGGAAAATTTATACGTTTAAAAATGTCATCTTCTGACCCCTATAACTTTTTTATTTTTCCACGTACAGGGCGGTATGAGGACAAATTTTTTGCGCCGTGATCTGAAGTTTTTATCGGTATGATTTTTGTTTTGATCTGACTTTTTGATCACTTTTTATTAATTTTTTAATGGTATAAAAAGTGACCAAAAATGCGCTTTTTTTGACTTTGGAATTTGTTTGCGCGTACGCCATTGACTGTGCGGTTTAATTAATGATATATTTTTATAGTTCGGACATTTACGCACGCGGCGATACCACATGTGTTTATTTATTTATTTATTTATTTTTACACTGTTTTATTTTTTGTATGGGAAAAGGGGGGTGATTCAAACTTTTATTAGGGAAGGGGTTAAATGACCTTTATTAACCCTTTTTTTTTCTTTTTTTTGCAGTGTTATAGGTACCATAGGGACCTATAACACTGCACACACTGATCTTTTACACAGATCACAGGCGTGTATTAACACGCCTGTGATCAGTGTTATCGGCGCTTGACTGCTCCAGCCTGGATCTCAGGCACGGAGCAGTCATTCGCCGATCGGACACCGAGGAGGCAGGTAAGGGCCCTCCCAGTGTCCTGCAAGCTGTTCGGGACGCCGCGATTTCACCGCGGCGGTCCCGAAACAGCCCGACTGTGCAGCCGGGTCACTTTCACTTTCACTTTAGAAGCGGCGGTCAGCTTTGACCGCCGCTTCTAAAGGGTTAATACCGCACATCGCCTTTAACTCCTTTACGACACAGGTGACCCAGTGTCCTATCGGGTCGGTCACAGCAAGTAACGATAACCAGGACCCGTGGCTAATACCGGACATCACCGATCACGGTGATGACCGGTATCAATTGTTCAGACGCAACGATCAAAGTTGATCGCTTTGTAAAAAAAAGGGTGCTTCCCGGTAGCTCAGTCGGGCTGATCGGGACCACTGCGGTATAACCGCGGTGTCCCGATTAGCTGTACGGACATGGGGAGGGTCCCTACCTGCCTCCTCGTTGTCCGATCGTCGATTCACTGCTCCGTGCCTGAGATTCAGGCAGGATCAGTGTCTGCAATCAATGTACTGCACGTTATTGCCCCCCTATGGGAGCTATAACATTGCAAAAAAAAAGTGTAAAAATAATTGTTAATAAATCTGATTTAACGCCTTCCCTAATAAAAGTTTGAATCACCTCCCTTTTCCCATAAAAAAACGATGTAAATATCGCCGCATTCAATGCCACACGTTCAATGGCGTAATTGCAAAAAAAATTCCAAAGTCCAAAACAGCGTATTTTTGTTCACTTTTTATACCATAAAAAAATGAATAAAAAGCTATCAAAAAGTCTGATCAAAACAAAAATGGTACTGATAAAAACTTCAGAGCACGGCGCAAAAAAAATGAGCCCTCATAAATTCCATGTGGAAAAATAAAAAAGTTATAGGGGGTCAGAAGAGGACAATTTTAAACGTATACATTTTTGTGCATGTAAATATGATTTTTTCCAGAAGTACGACAAAATGGACCTACAGAATAAAGAGAAGGTGTAATTTTTTACTGAAAAATGCACTGTGTAGAAGCGGAAGCCCCAAACATTTATAAAATGGTGTGTTTTGTTTTTTTCAATTTTGTCGCACAATGATTTTTTTTTTGTTTCGCTGTAGATTTTTGGTTATAATGACTGATGTCATTACAAAGTAGAATTGGTGACACAAAAAAAAAAGCCATCATACTAGTCTGTAGATGCAAAATTGAAAGGGTAATGATTTTTAAAAGGTAATGAGGAAAGAATAAAAGTGCAAAAACAGAAAAACCCTGAGTCCTTTTTTTTTTGTGCCACCAATTCTACTTTGTAAGGACATCAGTCATTTTACCCGAAAATCTACAGCGAAACAAAAAAAAAATAAATCATTGTGCGACAAAATTTAAGAAAAAATGAAATTTTTAAACTTTTGGGAGCTTCCTTTTCTACAAAGTACATTTTTTGGTAAAAAATTACATCTTATTCTGTAGGTCCATACGATTAAAATGATACCCTACTTATATAGGTTTGATTTTTTTTGTACTTCTGAAAAAAATCATAACTACATGCAGGAAAATGTATACGTGTCACGCGCTGCGCTCCGACCGCAAGCTCCGGCCGTGAGCACAGTGTCCCAGGGTCCCCGTCTGTCGGCCATTGACCGTGCGGTATAATTAACAACATATTTTTATAACTCGGACATTTCCGCATTCTGCGATACCACATATGTTTATTTTTATTTACACAGTTTTTTTTTTATGGGAAAAGGGGGGTGATTTAAACTTTTATTAGGGAAGGTGTTAAGTTATCTTTATTAACTTTTTTTTTCACTTTTTTTTTGCAATGTTATAGCTCCCATAGGGGGCTATAACACTGCACACACTGATCTTTTACATTGATTAAAGGGGTACTCCGCCCCTAGACATGTTATCCCTTATCCAAAGGATAGGGGATAACATGTCAGATCGCTGCGGTCCCGCTGCTGGGGACCCCTGGGATTGCCGCTGCACCCTGCTGTCATTACTGCACAGAGCGAGTTCGCTCTATGCGTAATGATGGGCGATACAGGGGACGGAGCAGCGTGACATCATGGCTCCGCCCCTCGTGAGATCATGGCCCACCCCCTCAATGCAAGTCTATGGCACGGGCGTGACGACCGCCACACCCCCTCTCATAGACTCGTATTGAGGGGGCGGACCAAGATGTCACAAGGGGCGGAGCCATGACGTAACGATGCTCCGGCCCCTGTACTTCCTGTCATTATGTGCAGAGCGAACTCACTCTGTGCAGTAATGACAGCGGGGTGCTGCAGCGACAATCCCGGGGGTCCCCAGCAGCAGGACCGCGGCGATCTGACATCTTATCCCCTATCCTTTGGATAGGGGATAAGATGTCTAGGGGCAGAGTACCCCTTTAATGGTTTCTCATAGGAAGCCATTGATCGATGATTCTGCCGCCTGACTTGGGTCCTTAAGTGGTTAAGGGGTTAAATTTATGATCAATATTGAATCATATCGAATAGGTGCAGAAAAGTGGCCAGTTTTTAGTAATTTTCTTATTATATTTAATTATCAACAATTGGACTTTTTTGACACTGTCATATTATGAACTGATTATCAGAGATTCTATAGACTTCTAGCAGAATTACTGCGGTTTCCAAATGAAATGATGTACAGTTCTTCACTTCAGTTGGCTTACACCCTAAAATATATTAATGTCTTTCCAAATTTGCAGTTCGCTATCATAGTAAGGGCACCGTGTGTTTAAACTTTTTCAGCCAAAAAAACCAGTCTGCAGTTTAATAATGTTATCCATGCCTAAATACTGTACAATGCACTGTAAAAATCATTCATCCTCATTTACTTAGACATACAATGAAGTATTGTAAGCCATTGTACTCTAACCAGAACTGAAATTTACATATTAGGATGATTATTATATATTACGTATTCCATCCATAGTTATTAAAAGTGTGTTGTTCTTTTCATCTTGTTGGTATTAGATAGGGGATATGCATCAATGCAGTTTTTCTTAATTTAATACACTTTCAGGAATACTTTAAGGAAAATGAGTTGTAACTTTCAAGCTACATTCATGCTACTCAAATATTAACATTTTCTTCCTTTTTTGTCTTTCCAAAAAAGTTGCCGTAAAATAGGTAGAACCTTGATTGTTCAGCAGCTAGCTCTGTAGTGAAGAATACAGTGACTTCTACATTAGTTTTCTACATTGCCGTACCATGTGACAGAATTACAGCATTTGTAAATGTGGCAAAGTTTGCTAATTAGAATAAGTGAAAAGACTAAGGCATCACATCTTTAATTTACATGCATTGACAAAAAACAGAATGTACCCATATAGGAATTTTTGATTGTTTCAAACCTAGCAAACAGTTACATCTGTTTAGACTGTGTCTTATCCATTAGAGGGCATAAAGGGGCCTTCCCCACTGCCCTATAAAAAGGCTCTCATAGGCTAGTCATCTTAGCCATTTTGACCAAGTTGCAGATTACTGAACTAGTTCTGGACATCCCAGACAGACCACCAGTAGAGAGGATCCAACTGGCATTTTTCAGCAGGATAATGCTCATCGACAGCAAGGCTTTCCCAGTAATGTCTCTACCAAAGTTGAGCATTCATGGCGAGCCACAACAAAAGGGTACCAATATAATAAATGAAGTTCTGCTCTTGTTCCTGCTCGATAAGTCCTTCTAGTTAATGTCATTTTCGGTATACATAAAAAGCGTCTTTACTTTACATTCAATTCTAAGACAGACAGTCTTACAATTACTTTTATTAAATGCTTTGTTTGTTTTATTAAATAAAATCCTGGTTTTGGGAATAGATGCGTATTACCAATAACCATGCAGAGGATATTTATTTCTGCTAGTTTCCGCACAGTACTAGGCATTCTGTACATGGTTAATGGTCTGTATTGCGTGCAGCAGTACATAGTTCTGTTTTGCTATTTTTTGTTTTAATGTATAAATGAAACACTGCCTAAGGGCACGATAGAGAATGGAAGTTCAAGAAAGAGCAGGTCTTAAGTGTACATCTTCAGACATTGAAAATGTTGGAGATAATGTTGAATTTCTATATGTTAAGGGATGCGCATTTTTATTGATGTCGTTCTCCATCTAGAAAAACCCAGGGTCATGTCCTACAAAACTTTCCACAGCGTTTTCTTCCAAATCAGAAAAATGCTCTTCATATTATATTTGTGACCTTATCTCTTCAAGAAAGAAACACAAAAAATGTCCTGCTGTTTAAGCTTTAATAGCATTACTTCTGAGCGTCTTTTTGTTCTTTTTTCCCATTTCATGGTACGCAGATTGGAAGAGAAAAAAGACAGGAAATAATTTGGAATACAAATGCATGAGAAAGCATAAACTGCAAGTATCATTATTAGACAAAGCGTCACAGTACTTGGCGCATCAGACTCTGAAGTTTGGAATTATTCAGAAAATGTTTTTGTTGTGAGCTGTGGCACCATCTCATTAGCATGGATCCGGTCAGCCAAACTGAATCGATCATGTGAGGAAAATTCATGAACTGCTAGACTTGTCATCTTCTGTTAGCTCAAAAGATAAAAACCTGGCCTCAAACGTATCTCGACTGTGAAGCGTGTGGATAGTATTGATAGCAGATGGTGCCCGCTAGGATTGGCCTGCAGCTTACCCAGGCACAGGCAAATACTCAGCAGGAACATAATGTATGATATGTCCTTCCTGCTGGTCTTCTAGGAGATCATTTATATTGTATAATATTTGCACTATAGATCTCCAGTATGCAGAAGACAATAGCGAAATGGGAAGTTGCATAATAGTAATGAAAAGTAATGCATCTTACAAGGGTATACTTTATCGGACCTTAATCTAGATGTGACCTCAAGTCTTCAGATTATTAGACCTGAGGTTGGGGTATGCCCAAGGAAAACATTTCTGTACATACTCCCAACATATCCATACAGTAAATATGTAGTGACATATGCATAGACAAATACACCTGCGTAAGGAAGGAAGGGATCATGATGCATTTGTAAAGAGAGAGAGGGGGAGTTGACTGGAGACTGTAGCTGGTGCTGCAGGACATGCTCACTCCTGAGGCACTGCTTCACACCATAGTTTCTGCAATTCTGCACAAATTCCATTCAGCAAAGGAGCTGCAGAATTACACTGGCACATAGAAATTCAAGCCCCCTCGACTTCAATGAGATTTCACCACAGAATTCTGCAAAATATAAGACTGATCCTATTTTTGCAGAATGCGGAAAGTGAAATTTGCTTGGTGGAATGCCTGCCACGGAAATTCCCCTGTGTGAATGGGACAGGGGAATCCCAATACAGTGAAATGTACAGTAAATTGCAGGGGAAATTACCTCACTGTGTAAAGTGATGTAATGGAAGTTCCAGCATGAGTACTGTGGGCAAACAACATTGTTTGTCTGGGATTTCCCACTACCTTTTACTTACTTTTTGGGAGGGGGGGGGGGGGGGTGTTGTGGGGGTGGGTTACATTTTTATAAAGATATTTACACTATTAAGACATTGTGCCACTGTATGATATGTCTCTCCTTGCTAAGGATTCTCATTATTAAAATAGGATTGAGTGGTGTGAAAACACCAAAAATTCTAATTTGCCATTGCACAAATCTGGTTAGGTAGATATGAGACATAAAATAGAAGTATATCTACTGCATGTTAGTTATGACAAAGCATAAAAGGAATAGCTAATGGGCAAATTCAAGCCTTCTACCTCCATATCCTCATATCTTTCTTCCCCTCACTGGCTTTTACAGTCTACTTTCATATACACATTTAAGCTCCTCACTCCTGGATTGTCTCAGAGATTGGTAGGGGTCTGAAAACTCTCCGATCAATCAAAACATTTGACATCTCAAAAGTTTTTTCTATTGAAAAGGTACTAGTGAGATGGTAATACATAAGGCCATATTAATGGGTGGACCCAAAGGTGCCAAGCTTTGTATGCCATAGGCTTCTGGAACAAAGAAATAAGTCATCCTTGGCTTTTTAAAACATAATTTGGTATAGCCATATCTAAATATCTGTTTCTGAAGTTGGGTGATCAACTCTACTCAACTCAGTTTTACAGACACCTGAGTAACAAATCTACTTACAGTCATACCATTACACTATTATACACCGTCCTGTATTGCTGTGTAACTGTTACGGAGCTGGATGTGGATCCTCTAACCTGTGTGGCTGATGACACGGACCGTATCGGGGAGCGGAGTCTAAGGTGCCACTGCTCTTCACCAGAGCCCGCCACAAGGCAGGATGGGCTTGCTGCAGCAGGCAACACCCAGGTCGCTACCCCCGGAATGGCTCGACCATACAGGTAGCTGGGCAAGTTGAGGTACCAAAGGATAAGGCAGTAGCCTAGTCAAACGTAACAGAAGGTCAAGGCAGGCGGCAAAGGTGCGTCAAATAACGTAGCAGGAAGGTCTGGATACACGGGTAAGGCAAACAGGCAATATGGAATGCTTAATCTCAGGCTAGGGGCACTGAAGATCTGGCAGGGAAGTGTGGGAGATTCAGGGACTTTATAGAGTAGTGTCAGGTGTACAACTAATTATGGGTGTACTGGCCCTTTAAATTTTAGCACTCCGGCGCGCGTGCCATAGAAGACGGAGTCACGGGCACCGGAGCTGAGACACAGTGGAGGAGGCGGCAGCAGAGCGTGGTGAGTGACGGGCTGGGATTCACATGTGGGCGCGTCCCGCAATGCGAATCCCAGCCCCACCGGCAGCCGGAGACACAGGGACAAGTGTGACAGTAACCAGGGAAAAGCCAGGGGAAAGTTCCTGTGAGAACAGTTTTTTAATGTACATCCTACTTGACAGACATGGACAGAAGACAGAAGTTTGTTTATTTTTCAGTGGGGAAACATTCTTTGATTTTGAATTTCTAGCAAATAAACCTTAAGAATTTGCTCTATTCACATGTGAAAAATTGACATAAAAAATCTCTTCTTTTCTTTAAGTTCAGATATGTTCAATTGCAATGGGAAATATTTATTTCCGTAATTAACAGCAATGCATTCAATTTTGTTTAACCTTCAAGATGCTTGATCCAAGTCCTGTTGCGTCTGTGCCCTGTTATCTTGGCCGTGACTAGGAGATTTAGGAATTGAGCACGCTGGCTGTGAGCAGTGATTTCTGCGCAGCAGTGTATGATTTTAAATACTCTATCTAAATTTTGTCTGTCAGTTTAATTCAGTTCCTTACTAGCAGGGGAGCAAATGTAATTTTGCTTTTCTGTAATGAATAAAACATCAGGAAAATGTATATAGAATACTTGTTTAATTTCCTCCTCACCTGCATTCCTCTTCTGCAAAATTATGAAGTGTTGTCTCTGTGGGTCCCTTGGAACAAAGTTATAGGCCCGAAGTTTAATTGTTGACATTCTGCATTTTCATACAAACCAAAATCCGCACTTATATAAGCCATGCAGTGTTCTCTCATTTGCTGCATTTAACACGTTTAACATATGCATTTCATTTACACGTGTACAACCTCAAATAAATGTCCAAGTGATTAAAATGAGGTAGACTGGCTATCATTGGGTAACCTCTATACCTGGCCTGGAAGTGTTTATGGAGGTGTTAGGCTCGAAACATGCACAGTTCAGATTTTATGTGAACAGCTAATCTTACACACCTATCTTTATATGAAATACAAGTAAAATGTTAAAGGAATTTTATCCAGGTGAAAGAGTTTTAGTCATGTCAGACATATGGATGTTGTTTTTAAAGGAGAACGTCGTTGCTATTATTGAAGCTAAAAACAAAAACAAAAATATCCACAACGGCATTCCTTTTGTCAAAGCCACTATTATTCCTAAAATTCTTCTGCTCTCATTTGTTTATTGGTATATTTCCATATACAGTTTGTCCTTTATGACAAATGGTATATGCAAATATACTGATAAACAAAGGTCAATTGGAGTTAAGCAAATAATTAACTTCCCTGCTTCGGCTGCTTATGGCTTTTCTGTCCACCTCTCGTGGCCCAATACAGACCAGAGGTGGCTGAAAATGGGACAACACCTTTAAATCCTAACATCAGACACCACTAAACCTAATTGTCCCTGGAAATATCCATCTGGAAACCCTAGCTAAACAACAAGCAGACAATAGGACTCAAAAGCAAGAAGCAACAGAGACTAAATAATAAGAGCTAAATAAACAGAACTGCACAAGCCAGGGATTTTGGTTTTAATGAAGGCTTTCACCTCTACACTTTCTAGGAATGGTAGTACAAATTAGCTGATCCAGAGTAATGGATCAACTGGAGATAGTTCCATAGCAACTTCCCTTAAATAGGATAATCGGAGAAGGCAGAATTACGAGAGAATTCCAGCTATATGTATCACATATTTATCAATTTACTTTAATAGATGCCATGTAAAACAACTATGTCCTGAGAAAATGCTGCACATAGCAGCAGTTTTCTTGGACACAGTAAAAGATCACATTCAACATCAGCAGCCATACCTCTGACAAAAATCTGTTTTTAGGAAGTAGAGACTAGTAGCCCAATGTAATTATTCCTTAGGAAGACCAATATTACCTGGTGAATATCCTTATGTGCACTATATTTGCTAGACAGAAGCCAAATTTGTTTGGTCATTGCCTGATGAATGCCACATCTATATTTTTAGCACATATATAGTACACAGCATATATTTTCACAGCAAAAATGGTTTTAACTATTTAATCCAGGAGCTAGGCATATGTCTGCTCATACCTGGCAAATATGTGTTCCACTAAGGAATCTTACATCTGGTCATTAAAATGTCCAGACATTTCCTAGATATTGATATCGATGTCCAGGTTGTGGTATGTCTAATCCAAATAAACTTTCAGTCAAATGTGTCAGTTAAGTCTTTTTCTTTATTATTTTATATACCTAAGCCAACAATAATAATAATTTTCAGACAAGATTAGGCTTCTATGTCAAAAAGCAATTTTCTAGGTAAGAAAAATGTCCTAGAACATGTAGACTTGAGTGCAGTATCGCGTGCTATCAAATTGTCCCCGGAAGATACTGGTTGAGCAACTTGACAATTGATACCATTTTGGAGCCAAGTGAAACACACTAATAGGCGATGGGTACTCTACTGAATCCATTTATTTTAGCTAGAGGTGTTTTACTTAATGTATTTAAACATGTTCAACCATAAACAGCAAGTCTAAACCACTTAACTTAATGGTTTTTGTGAGTGGGTTAAGCGGTTCCTCTGATAAATAAAAGAAAATGAATAGGGACGATACATAAAGGGTGTATTCATATTAGTAACTCAGATCTCAAAGAGAATGAAATCAACTACATTGACTTTGCTTCTACTTAGCCATTAGAATTGTATTCTTAAGAGATATGGGGAATCCAATAAAGAGTTATACCTCTAGTAAAACCTAGTTTGCTAGGGACTTTTGGTGAGTCCCATTTTTGGGCCTGGATTTTAATAGAATGAAAGGCAGGATTGGCAGTGCTTTTTATTCCGCTATCTGGGCCATGCCAAATTTTCAAAAGAGCCCTGATCAGCACAGGTGCTGAGTTCAGCAGGTTACAAAGCTAGCTGCAATCTAGTCTGATAGTAAAGCTGAGAAGAACCTCATATAAGAATTGAACATTGAAAGGCTGCAGCTTCAAAAAGTGGACTTTGACAAGTGCCAGTGGTATGAGGCAACATCTTTAAAGTTTGTTTTGTAGAGTGGCTGGTAGTTAGCCAACTGTACAGTGAGGGCCACTTAAAGTGTTTAGTTAATGATGGACAGGCAGCTTTTGTTTCACTTTGCGCCAATGTGAACACAGTTGTATTTTGTTTTTGGACAATAAAAGAAGAAGCCCTGCATTTGAACAATGTTACTGTTTCTAGCTGTCTCTTGTGTTTTATGCCATCTATACAGAGTTAAACTGCCATTATATATTTATTTATTTATTCATTTATATGCTTTATATCATGATATCATAACAAGTAACTTCAGAACTGAAATTATATTGAAATACTATCTGTCTACATAAGGATCATTGAAATGAATAGGACCTGCTTCAGGACATCACAGTACAGTGGTCCCTCAACATACGATGGTAATCAGTTCCAAATGAACCATCGTTTGTTGAAACCATCGTATGTTGAGGGATCCGTGCAATGTAAAGAATGGGAAGTTGTACTCACCTGTCCCCGTCGCTCCGGACCCGTCACCGCTGCCCTGGATGTCGCCGTCCCTGTGGTGTCCCAGCCGCTCCGGAACGTCTCTGCTGCCCGGGATCGTCGCTCTCACGTCGCCGTCATCACGTCACTACTCACGCCACTCCTATTGGATGACGGTACGGCGTGCGCGGCGACGTGATGACGATGATGGAGAGCGCCAGCGATGGAGGGGATCCCGAATAGGATGCTCTGGAGCCCCGAGGACAGGTAGGAGACCATCACCGGAGCACACGGGGCAACATAAACGGCTATCCGGCGGCAGCTGAAGCAGTCAGCACTGCCGGATAGCCGTTTATGTGATGGCACCGACATACAAAAGCATTGTATGTTGATGCTGCCTTCAACATGCAATGGCCTCTGAGAGGCCATCGCATGTTGAAATTATTGTATGTCGGGGCCATCGTAGGTCGGGGGGTCACTGTATATGTCTTCATCCCTTTCTAGGTGGAATACCAACATATTGCTGGGACATTCAGCCTAAACACACTGTGAACCTAGCCTAAGCATGACTAGGTGACATACTACTATTATTGGAATCAGTAGTTACTTTGTCAGTCAAGTACCATAAAGTCAGCTCATTAGTTTACCATGTGATTATTCTAACACTTTGCATTAGTGGTAGACTACTGTGTCATAATAGACATAATCACTGCTGCTAGTAGCCAATGTGGCTCACAAGAGATTGCGTTCTTTGCTATGGCAAAGTGCAATTATCATGGCATGTAAAATTGTCATTGGCCAACGGCTAAGAGGTTGACTCATGAAGAATTCCCTTTTCCATGTGCTCTAATAGGGAATATGGACATCAGAGAGGGGGGGGGGGGGGGTCGGGGGGGGGTCCCTCCCTTGTGGCTGCCGATGAACCTGAACAGCGAGCCAGGTCAGTTACCTGCCGGAGTGTGTGTGTTGGGACCTGGGGCAATCAGCTGATTGAAGAGATTGACTGTAGTAAGAGAGCCCCTTTAAATTTAGCAATGGGTGTCTTTAGTCCATATTCCAAATAATATCTGATCAGGTGACCAATGTTGATGTCCAAAGTGAATGCATTGGTGCTCGTAAGCGTTTAAAAAATCAACTTTTTTTAAAATTAATAATCCATTTAATTATGTTCAATAAATCTAGAAACAGCAAAAGAAAAGCATCACCAGTCAACACATTCCCACATAAGTGCAAGCACATATATTGTACCTTGATTGACATCTGGTACAGAACAATATCTATGGCTGCAGGGTATGGGGCTAATAGACATTTATAGTAAAATATAGTTCATTTCCTACATGTCAAATGTAGGATTCTACTCAGCAGAGGGAGCATTGTTTAACAGCACAGATTTTAGGGTCATTGCGTTACCGGCTGAAAAATAAATTATATTTCCCTACAACAAACATAATGTTCATTCACTAAACTTAACCAAGCTGAATGTATTTGGCAATATTTTCATGTAAGGTCTCCAGTGATCTTCTATATTATTTTGGTCCACTCAACAATTTTGTAATGGTCTACCAAACCTGTATGCCGTATATCTTAAGCCTTTTATAACCTACTTTGCCTGGAGTCCCAGTGTCCTGGTAAGCACAAAAATATCTATATGTATAAACTTTCAAATCATAAGAACAAGTATTGCCCACTTCGTTGGATGCTGTATTAAGAAGGCATTTTGCCCTAGAACATTGTTTTTAGAAGAGAATAACCCTATATATGGCACCACCATATGGCAACTCATAGAGTTTATACAGGTCTATAGTACAAAGCTGCAGGAACTTCATATGCTCACCATACAGCCTCCAAAATGTCAAAATTGGGTTAGAATTACAGGTGCAATCTTATGATTATATGACATAAAAGGCAATAAAAATGTTCTATGGTGGTGTAATTTTCCCTTGACTTCAATGGATTTCTGGTCTATGTCCACTGTGAATCAGAAAATAGAATTTTTAGGAATTATTTGAACGAACAACTTACAGGTGTTATACGAGTTTTCCATTGGCCATCCTGACAGCCTTTAAGTGAGGTCAATTCACAGGATACAAGCTCTTGCAGCACCTTAATTTTCTTGGCAACATATACAACGAAGTTCAGGGAAATAGGCAAGTTTATTATAACTGGCTAATTAAAAAGAATCTCACACCCTGTTCATCCGCACTAAACCCAATGTACTGGGTAAAATTAAGTATATGCAGAGTTCTGGCACTGTAATCTTCAGCTGCATTGTGCTCCAGTGCACAATGGAGGCAGAAAGTCAGCTCACCCAGCTACCCTGCCTCCTCCATATTCTCCGTTTGCCCCGCGGGTGAGTGCACAGGGAGCATATTGCTCACCCGCAGCATTCATTAGCATGTTAATGAAGGGGGCGGTGCGGTTGGAGAATATAGAGCAGGCAGGGGAGCTGTGTGAGCCTTGGCTGACTCTGGCCACCACCTTCTTGGACGGATGCAAGTGATAACCCACTCAGCAGGGCATCAATGTGGCCGGTAATTGGCTGAGCATGAGCCACTTGCGTTCATGCAGCAAGGTTGGGGTCGTAGTGCACTGGAGACGTGTAAGCAGCCAGGGCCCCATACAGGAGATTGGGATCATACAATTACCCACTATCTTTTGGATAGGGGCTAAGGGGGAGATTTATCAAAACCTGTGCAAAGGAAAAGTTGTCCAGTTGCCCATAGCAACCAATCGGATCACTTCTTCATTTTTCACAGGCCTTCATGAAAATGAAATAAGCAAGCTGATTGGTTGCCATGGGCAACTGGGCAACTTTTCCTCTGCACAGGTTTTGATAAATCTCCCCCTAAGTGTCTAAAAACTTCAGTTCCCTGGACTTCCGCTTTAAGTGGAATTGAAGCAATTCCAAAATGTATTATTATATGAATCATGGATTGATCTATTAGTTAAATTGAAATATATTTTAATATTTACTTTGTAGTGCTTTTCTTAAACAGTACTCAGGATCTTATCAAGTGGTGGTAAATACGGCACAATCAGGGGGTCTGTACCTATTAGAAGGACCTTATGAAGTTCGGTTTTATGAGAGTGAGATTAATTTGTATGGACCAGATTAATTTATACAAAAATTCTAAAATATTCTTAAGCATTTTTTTTCTCACTCGGTTGAGCACAAATAAGCCGCGGCTTTTCTGTTATAATTCTGATTCCTGAGGCACTGCAGTGACACTGCTGAGGTTCACACACAGCTGGCATGGGAATAGAACCCACATAAACAATTAGCCTGAGCCTAGCAAAATAAATCCACAGCACAGCAGTATTAGATTGAAATCTAAATGAAACATGTTTGTGTTTTTCTAGGAGCAATAGCATTTGGCATATTGGCTTTCATTCAGGACATATCAGAAGTGTTAATTTAAATAAGATGCCACAATACACTTCTCCTTAAATCAACAACGTTATACATAGGCATTACGATGGCTTAATAATCCACTCAGGAGCACTGGGACCATGAGTCTACAATATTTGTATTTTATTCTCCTTCATTTGACACTTGTAAAAGCATCATTAGTTAGTGAGTTTATACATTCAGTTACATATCTTTACAACATAAATGGCATGCACAGATGCCTTTGAAATTCCTAAAAACTCTAGAATAGAAATATATCAGAATCTTGGCATTCCATGCTAGTTCAGTGTCTGCACATTTATCAATCTCAATACATGGGGGTATGATTTTTTTTTCTCAACACATTTCTGTAGACATTTTCAACAATCCCTTTATGTTGCTTTTAAGTTTTGGTTTTGTGACACTTTTTTTTTTCCATTTTGTGCCAAAATGTAAGTCTTTTGCACCAACTTAAAATCCTGAAAAATTCAGGTGGGTAAATGCATATCACAAGTGGGGAGTGGCTGGAGAGAGCCAGGGGCAGGCGAGATACATAGAGATATAGGGGGTTTGTAGCTTGTATTACATTTTACCCCAATGCTGGGTTCACAGCTAACACTGCTCAGTGTTGCTTTATAATGTCCTCAGTGCTGCTGCTAACTTTTATGGTGTGTTACAGACCTGTAGGGGAGAAGGATTGCCTTTTCTGTGTGTGTGCAAAGTCTCTGAGACATAAAGGCTAGTATCATCCCACTACCTCAGGGACAACAGAAAAATAGATGTTGCCTACAGAGCAGTCATCTAATGAACAAAGCCATATGCAAGGTATATAATAGATAATGTTATAATTTGCTTCTGAAGAGTTGGTGTAACCCCTTCTTATCACTAGTTGTGTTGCTGAATCTTTAGATCTGACGGATCTCTCTGCGCTCCCTTTCCCTTCTCTCAGTGTCAGAGATGGCATCAGGGAGGTTGTACACTGCAGATCAGAAAGTTGAGAGGAAGGAAACATCCAGGTATTCAAGGAAGGCATATTGCCCAGACTGTAGATGGGAGAAAACAGAGGGAGGAGTCAATCACATATTCTGTATATCAAGACTGCGGAATATGGTGTACTTATGTAACTTATTATTATTATGAACAACAACAATAATAATAATATTCTTATTATCATTATTATTAATATTATATTTGCATGTCAAAGGTGTCTCAAGATTAAAAGTTATCCCTGCGCTTTACACTCACCTTCACCTTTGTGATTTGAGGAGGTCCCAGTGGACAGACTAGTGAACAGTGAACAGCTAGTTATCCCATACGCTGTGGATAGAGGATACCTTTTATTTCTTGGGTAAATATATGGCAGTTTTTGCAAACATTCACATTGCAGCACATAGTAATAAAAAGACAAAATTGTGGGGAATGAAACTTAGCATTTTTGTTATGTAATGGTATTCTCTACGTATCTGGAAACAAACTGCTTTCATATGAAGTGTTGTGTTAATTTATCTAATTTAGTAAAGAAAAAGGCATTGAGATGAGAGCCACTAAGTTTTGTTAAAGATATTTCTTCATTTTTCCGAGTGCTCGGATAAGGATTCTTATCTATGTAAAATTATTCTCTCAATCAAGGCCCTAAAATCTGTAATTTCGAGCTGTGTCAGGATATGATTATATCTTTGAATAGTAAATGATTTCTCATTATGTGATGGATTGAGGGATGAATAGTCATGGTACTCTGCATGTAATGGAGAGGAACTGATATTACCTTCATCTCATAACCTGACGGCTTAGTGGGAAGAGTGGAGCACTCTATAAACTTGGAGATACATAGTTACTTTTCATTTTTACACCTGTACTTCATTTCAAGAAAAAAATTCACTGTCCTGTAATATTCTATTTTGAATTATTTCTCAGATAAAAATTTTCTTTCACAGCCATCCTGAGTTCACTTAGTTATTCATATGGTGAATTTAAATATACTTTACCATTTCTGGGAACAATGGAATCTCAAATTTCCTTACCCAAGGGAAATTTAAAGTGAAAGTTGAATTACACTAAGGTGGTAAAAGATGGGGATTCTGTCTTGGGAAATATCATGTTAATTATACTGAATGGTCTTTTAGGTAGACGTGGCCCGGTATTCAGTTTCTTTAGCTTGTTTATGTTATAATTGTAGTATTATGATGTATAGACATGTTTGGTTTGTATGTATCATAAAAGCTGCCACTTATATTGTCTTATTTGGTCAGCTTTTTGTTACGAGATATCTTATATTTTGAAGTAAGTGGCCCTTGAAGAATATGTAAGGGCTCTAGTTATTCTGTAATACACCGCCATGCAGCTGTAATGAAAAGTTATGTCTAATACATATTTATTATGTAGTTGTTTCCAGAAATGAGTGACACGATCAATCTCTCCTCTGTCTTTATTATGTAAGTGTGTACCTTGTAATTACACAATCTCTGCCGGCCAGCCAGTGTTTTTGTTCATAAATTTCAGGGCGGCCTGGGCCAAAACCATCAGCGGGTGAATAATAGTATCTTTAACCAAACACTTGTTTGTCCGCTGTAGCAAATTGCACCATTCACCATGATGGATGTTCCCTGCTTTTCTGGTCGAGACAGAGGTCTAAAATAACATTGTGTACTGCATCTGCTATTATTGTTCATTGAGTTTGAAATGTCCACAGAGGGAGTTATGTATAAAATGTACCTTATGCCTGCTAGGTTTATTTCTTTTTTAATGGTGCAATCCTTAGTTGCTATTTCAATGCCACTATGTAATAGTACGATTTCCACTTTTTTGCATTTCTTCTCCCAATGGGTGCAATTGCAATAATAAGCAAGATTGCTGCTTATGCAGTTCCTTTGTGTGTATAATATACTATAAATAACTAAGCAGTCTACTGTACTTTAGTAGGTTACCTCTTTTAGTTTGTTTCCATTATATTCCTCTATTCAGTATGGCTGCACATCCATTACTGTAGAAGGAGCTGAGTGTATTGAATGCCATCCATATCCAGGGAACCGGAGGTTACATCATATTTAAAATTTTATTCCAGACAGATCCTGATATCATTCCAAGAATAAAATAAAACACTGTGTGGTTCTATGGTTTCAGATTCCTTTGCACTGAGCGGTATAATACACAATATCCAAGTTTGATCTGTTATACTTCCTGACACATGGGAGATGTTGACCCTTCTTCTGGTCACAAACTTTTCTTCAGCCTCTCAGACTTGCAAATATTTCTCTCAGACTGATTGGTACATAAAGAATGTAGTAAAACAATAGAGCTTTTCTGTACAGTCTCGGGAAGGCCTCTGCCATTAATTGTGATATTACAGCACTGTTTACATTAACTAAATAATTGGCCACATACCAAAATATAGCAGAGTCCTGCTCTTATAATGTCATTTATTTCATTCTATCTTATATAGTGGTGTCTTACCATTGATAATATCAGACCATGCTGTAGGCTTTCATGCTAAACTTACAATGATAAATATTAGGGATGCACCAATATGAGTGTGAGTATGAGTACCAATACATTTTTCAGGTACTTCCGATACTAATTACAGATTATTTTGTCATGGGACAGGGTTTCGGAACTGCTATTCCATCACTTCCTGTCACGTCACTCTTTTTGATGTCCAATTGTGGGGGCAATTGATCGACCACTTCTAAATTTCAGTACATTGTTAGGGCTGATTGGCAGGGTTACCACCTTGAATTTGTCTTTTTACTGAAACAGTTTTTCAGAAATCACTGACAGCTAATTCCTTTTATGGATAAATTGGAAAACCTTAACAAATCATAAAGATAACAAGGTAGATGCCTATAGCTCAATGTATATAAAATGTTACAAAGAGGTTAGGATTAGAAAAACATGACTCCTGTCTTCCAGAAACAGCACCACTCCTTTCCTTAGTTTGTGTGTGGTATTGCAGCTAAGTTCCATTAAAGTGAATGGAGCCAAATTGTAATACCATGCACAACCTGTAGTGCTGTTTTCTGGCTGTTTTTCTATTCCTGGATAGCCCCTTTAAAGGGGTACTCCGCTGCTATACATCTTATCCTCTATCCAAAGGATAGGGCATAAGATGTCTGATTGCGGGGGTCCCGCTGCTGGGGCCCCCGTGATCTCTTGCAGCACCCGGCATGATGTCACAGCCAAACCCACTCATGACATGACTCCATGCCCCCTCCATTCATTTCTATGGGAGGGGGCGTGTCTGATTCCACGCTCACGATCATGGCCTCCGGCTCTGAGCGTTCTGAACAATATGTTCAGAATGCTGGAGCACTGGAATACCCCTTTAAGGAGCTACACACAGTGTCAGGACCACATCTATCTAGCATTACAGGCTATTGTAACTGTAAATGCAGCTGCCAATGCTGATAATTGTATTTAAACATTGCTGGCACATATCACTGGTGCAGTGGCTGGATCAGCCGATCTATTGCTACTGCAGTCTTTGGCTTGTACTAGGCTTCAGTGACACCCGTGAACAATCTGTTTCTACAGTCAGCTTCAGGCAGATTGTAGCACTAGAGTGCAGTTCAGGCTGATCAATGCTATACAATAGCAGAGCATTGATCAGTATAAGCAGTTCAATGATTGCGTATAATAATTCCCTATGGAGAGTTAAAATATAAAATCATGGAAAAAATCCCTTCCATAATAAAAAAAAAAAATAATAATTCCTCTTTTCCCATTTTTTTTTAAAATAAAAACCTGTAAGCCCAACAAAAAAAAATATTAGCTAATGTGGAATTGTGGAATTGTCCATACTAATAATTATTACCGTATTTATCGGCGTATAACACGCACTTTTTAGGCTAAAATTTTTAGCCTAAAGTCTGTGTGCGTGTTATACGCTGATACACCCCCAGGAAAGGCAGGGGGAGAGAGGCCGTCGCTGCCCGCTTCTCTCCCCCTGCCTTCCCTGGGGTCTAGAGCGCTGCTGTCGGCCCTTCTCACCCCCTGGCTATCGGCGCCGCTGCCCGTTCTGTCCCCCTGACTATCGGTGCCGGCGCCCCATTGCCGGCGCCGATAGCCAGGGGGATAGAAGCGGCGCCGACAGCCAGGGGGAGAGAAGGGGCAGCGGCACCCATTGCCGGCGCCGCTGCCCCGTTGCCTCCCCCCATCCCCGGTGGCATAATTACCTGAGTCGGGTCCGCGCTGCTGCAGGCCTCCGGTGTGCGTCCCCGGCGTCGTTGCTATGCGCTGAACGGCGCGGCGCATGACGTCAGTGCGCTGCGCCGTGCATAGCAACGACGCAGGGGACGCACGCCAGAGGCCTGCAGCAGCGCGGACCCGACTCAGGTAATTATGCCACCGGGGATGGGGGGAGGCAACGGGGCAGCGGCGCCGGCAATGGGTGCCGCTGCCCCTTCTCTCCCCCTGGCTGTCGGCGCCGCTTCTCTCCCCCTGGCTATCGGCGCCGGCAATGGGGCGCCGGCACCGATAGTCAGGGGGACAGAACGGGCAGCGGCGCCGATAGCCAGGGGGTGAGAAGGGCCGACAGCAGCGCTCTAGACCCCAGGAAAGGCAGGGGGAGAGAAGCGGGCAGTGACGGCCTCTCTCCCCCTGCCTTTCCTGGGGGTATATCGGGGTATACACGCGCACACACGCACCCTCATTTTACCATGGATATTTGGGTAAAAAACTTTTTTACCCAAATATCCTTGGTAAAATGAGGGTGGGTGTTATAGGCCGGTGCGTGGTATACCCCGATAAATACGGTACATTCCTGATCCCGCACAGTCAACATTGTAAACATAGAAAAACGTCAAAGTCCAAAAACAAAGTTTCCAAAACAAAAATACAAGAAAAAGTAATCTAATAGTCACATATACACAAAAGTGGTACTGATAAAAAAAAAATGTTTTAATTTATGCCATATGCTTTAGGGGGTGCCATATTACAGAAGTGCTATATTACTTCTAGTATGAATGAATTTATTGGACTCCATGTCCAATTTATCACAGTGAGTTTTTTGAGAGATTAGAGTTGAACTTGGAGTGATCAAACATTACATGTCTGTGAGATAGTTCCACTACTTTGCAATGTAATTCATAACATTTCCTATATTCACAACTCCAGCGTCTGACGTCATATTTGATCAAAGTCCTTTCATTCCTAACTGATGTGTACGCTGGGTCTTATTTTGGTCAGGACAGATATGTTCATACTTGCTTTGAAGTAGCTAATGCATTCATCAAAATGACAATTTTAAAATGTCAGTGCAGTCTCATCTTACCTCCAACCCTCTCCTGAACCATGTATCATGTAAGGCCAAAACAGGAAAAAGTGCAATGCCCGAAGCATTTTAAAATGCATTTCACTACCAAGATCACCCGTCTGTAACTTTCCTCATGGAGTGTGCTCAATAATATTATTCGCAATTGAGACGTCCTGTAGTGTGAAATATATTGGCACAGCAAAACTGCACAGGCAGAGCCAAGAATGTGGCCATCTTTCAATTACACACGAGGAAAGTATATAGATTCATAGGTTTGTGTATGAAGATGAGGAATCCAAATAAATGATGAATATTTCATTGATTATGAATAATTCATTTAACATGTAGTATTTACTGCCATGTAATATTGTGATCTTATTATGAACATGTTTTATACAGTGGTCCCTCAACATACGATGGTAATCCGTTCCAAACGGACCATCGTTTGTTGAAACCATCGCATGTTGAGGGATCCGTGCAATGTAAAGTATAGGACAGTGGTCTACAACCTGCGGGTGTTGTAGTTTTGCAACACCTGGCGGTCTGCAGGTTGAAGACAACTGGCATAGGAAGTTGTACTCACGTGTCCCCTCCGCTTCGGACCGTCACCGCTCGTCACCGCTGCCCGGGATGTTGCTGTCCATCGCTGTCTCCGCGTCCCCGATGCTCCGGCAAGGCCTCTGCTTCCCCGCTCTCCGTTGCCGCCATCACGTCGCTACGCACGCCGCTCCTATTGGATGACGAGACGGCGCGCGCAACGACTTGATGACGTCGATGGAGAGGGCTGACGATGCAGGGGATCCTGAAGAGGACGCTCTGGAGCCCCGAGGACAGGTAAGTGATCATCAGTGGACCACACGGGGCACCGTAAACGGCTATCCGGCGGCAGCTGAAGCAGTCAGCGCTGCAGGATAGCCGTTTATGCGATGGCCCCGACATACAAAAGCATCGTATGTTGATGCTGCCTTCAACATGCGATGGCCTCTGAGAGGCCATCGCATGTTGAAATTATCGTATGTCAAGGCCATCGTAGGTCGAGGGGTCACTGTATTTATGACATTATTGTTTCTTTCTGAAAATTCAGTCCTGAACAAACCAAAAATGGTTAAAACTATAGGCAGAATTTTTGTTGTTTATCAAAATTAGTAACAAAAATAACTCATTCCAGATGTTGAGACATCTCAGATGTAAGACTAAAAAAAACTGAACCATTGCAATTTTTTTTTTATTTTGTAACAGAAACCTGTTATTGTCACAAAATAATGTTCAAGACTTGTTTAGTATCTTTTATACAAGTTCACATGGCTATAATCCTGCCTTTCAAAAAGCGTAATCTCCCATAAATCCTCTTTTTATTTTGTTATTGTATCCCTGCTGTAAGTGTTAACTATGAATGGTTTGTGAAATGGTTCACAATTGGATGAACGTTATCATGCATTGTATAAATTTGCCAGGTTTGACATTTCGAATGTAAGAGAATAATAGGGAAATCATTGGTTCATTGTACTCTGTGGACTGGTAAATGACAGTATCAGACTATCTTGAATTAAAACAGTGCACTCTGCTCGCACATAAGAAGGGCACTTATTGTATTAATAAGGACAACCACTTTCATTTATTAAAATGTAACTGATATGATAAGAGGATGATGGAAATGTGTAAGAGGGGCTTCAGAGAATGACAAAGACATTACAGTTTAACAGTTTACTCAATTTAGAGGTGGCGTGATCTTTCTGATGCCCCAGTCACTATAGGTATTGCTATGTGCTTTTTTAGGTTCTCATAGCCACACACCAAGACTACTTTTTGACTGCAGGCGTGCACATTGTACTCGACTTAACTCAGGAGCAGGGCCAACAAGTCACAGTCCTCATCCTTATTGGTGGATCACCACCTCCTAGATGGAATGCTTAAAGGGGTATTCCAGGAAAAAACTTTTTTAACTATATCAACTGGCTCTAGAAAGTTAAACAGATTTGTAAATTACTTCTATTAAAAAATCTTAATCCTTTCAGTACTTATGAGCTTCTGAAGTTAAGGTTGTTCTTTTCTGTCTAAGTCCTCTCTGATGACACCTGTCTCGGGAAACACCCAGTTTAGAAGCAAATCCCCATAGCAAACCTCTTCTAAACTGGGCGTTTCCCGAGACAGGTGTCATCAGAGAGGATTTAGACAGAAAAGAACAACCTTAACTTCAGAAGCTCATAAGTACTGAAAGGATTAAGATTTTTTTAATAGAAGTAATTTACAAATCTGAAGAAAGCAGGTAAATGCCAGCGATTAAGAAACTTCACCTTTATTGGAACCATGTAAAACCATCGACACGGAGAGACTTCAATAAGACAAACATTTAAAATTCCAGGAGTCAGCGCCAAGCATGACGCGTTTCAGGTCATGTGACCTTTCATCAGATGCCTCTAATAGCATCTGATGAAAGGTCACATGACCTGAAAAGCATCATGCTTGGCGCTGACTCCTGGAATTTTTTATGTTTGTCTTATTGAAGTCTCTCCATGTCGATGGTTTTACATGGTTCCAATAAAGGTGAAGTTTCTTAATCGCTGGCATTTACCTGCTTTCTTCGTATCCGTGGAGGATTACATTGCCGTGCGGTGACCGGGTGAGCTGACTACTCTTCTACTTTGCCCTAATTTACAAATCTGTTTAACTTTCTGGAGCCAGTGGATATATAAAAAAAAGTTTTTTCCTGTAATACCCCTTTAATATAAATTGCAGCAACGGAGTAACAGTAACTTTTGATGACAGCGTACTGAATACTTACATAACACAATGTTGCCTTTTGCATGTCTCTTTATGGTACATAGGAGGAGAAGTACTTTTGCAATTTTCTCCTTTGCTCTACTAGCCCACTTATCTGTTCATCCTGGAGGAAAGGCCTTGCAGTAGTCCTAATGGCAGCCAGCCACTCTATCCTCTGATGCTGCTCAGACAGTGGCTTCCAGTGGCCTTCATTTATTGCCTCCAACACACCGCATGTCTCATGGCCGCTGTTGTGCTATACATGCAGTGGGTTTCTCTGGTGCTAAAGTGGTTACTGACACAATGTGCTCTAATTTCTCCAAGCTGTAATTTCAGTTTTCTCCTGTTGGTCCCCTCCTTCCCAGAAAAGCCTTAAAGGGGTACTCCTGTGGAAAACTTTTCTTATTTTTAAGGAACTGGTGCCAGAAAATTAAACATATTTGTAAATTACTTCTATTTAAAAATCTCAACCCTTTCAGTACTTATTAGCAGCTGTATGCTACAGAGGAAACTCTTTTCTTTTTTAATTTCTTTTTTGTCTTGTCCACAGTGCTCTCTGCTGACACCTATGTCCCTGTCAGGAACTGTCCAGAGCAGCATAGGTTTGCTGTAGGGATTTTCTCCTGCTCTGGTCAGTTCCTGATACTGTGGACAAGACAAAAAATAAATAAAAAAATAATCGAATTTCCTCTGTAGCATACAACTGCTAATAAGTACTGGAAGGGTGAATATTTTTTAATAGAAGTAATTTACAAATCTGTTTAACTTTTTGGTACCAGTTGATTAAAAAAAAAAGTTTTCCACCGGAGTACCCCTTTAAAGGGGTACTCCGTTTGAAACATCTTATTCCCTATCCAAAGGATAGAGGATAAGATGTTAGATCGCAGGGGTCCCACCACTGGGGACTCCCGCGATCTCTGGGCCGGCAGTGGCTGCGTCCAGAACACAGAAGCTTGCAGCTTCCGCGTTCGTAATGTCACGCCCCCTCCATTCATGTCTATAGGAGGGGACGTGACGGCTGATACATAGCCTTCATGCCTCCTCCCATAGACGTGAATGGAGGGGGCGTGACATTACGAACGCGGAAGCTGCAAGCTTCTGCTTTCTGGACGCAGCCACCGTATGACAGGGGTGCGCTCCAGAGATCCTGGGGGTCCCCAGCGGTGGGACCCCTGCGATATAACATCTATCCCCATCCTTTGGATAGGGGATAAGATATTTCCAGCAGAGTACCCCTTTAACACAATGCTGAATGCCAACAAATTGTCCGTTTTTAGCCCTGCATGAGCCCTTAATGATATACCTTCTCCTTCTGCTAGCTGGCACCTAGGAACCTATGTCTCCCAGTGTCCAGAGACACTTGCAGGGCCTAGCAGCATAGCCAAATACAGTGGCTTCCCTGACCATGGTCAACACAAGGGACCAAGCTGGCAGGGTCAATAGCACAGGAGCAGCAAGAGGGGCCAGTAACAAATACAAAGGAGTAGAATACCAAGAACACTATTAGGGGGAATAAAGTTTTATATTAGAGTAGAATCAGCCACCTTTATCCACAACCATTTCTTCTTAATTTTGTTTTCAATACCTAACTATGCTAGGTTGTATACTCATTGGGGGATATTCTCAAAAACTACTGTAATTTCTGTTCCAGCGATAATGTTTACACTTTTTTTTTCTCCTCACATTTTCAAAGGTCTTTTGTGCTGCTTTGAAAATAAGAAAATATGTGAAAATTCATTTTTGCGCCACCTTTGTTTTATTTGCGGCCAAAATTCTTTTGTTGCAGCCATATTGGATTTTTTTGGCGCCAAAATTGCAGAGTTTGGCACCAAAATTAGCAAATTTGGCACCAAAATTGCAGATTTTTGCGCCAAATTTAACATCCCAGAAAATTCTGGCGGAAACATCTCACGAAATATTCCATGGTTACTAGTGTCCAGTCAAGCAATTACTGTATGAATAAATCATTTCTGAGCTTAAATGTGAGAGCAGGTGCAGTGATCAAGAAAAAAAATGAAAACATAGATAAATATAAATATATTTTTTAAATAACATTTTTCAATCTTTTTTTTTAATACTTTAAAAGCAACAATATACGTGGACACGCCCACTTTTACAAAGCTGAAGTGAACAGTGTAAACTGCGGCCACAATTTCCCCAATTGTTTTGGTAAATGATACAAAGATATTTTTCTATATATTTAGCACTGAACATTTGTAAAAGGTTGACATGAATTTGTTAATATTCTGCAGGAGCTGAAAAGGCTTAGAGTTGTGTAATAATTGGTAAAAGTAAACAGAGCTCCATCATCCTTCATATAAATACAGTCATGGCCGTAAATGTTGCCACCCCTGAAATTTTTCAAGAAAATGAAGAATTTCTCACAGAAAAGGATTGCAGTAACACGTGTTTTGCTATACACATGTTTATTCCCTTTGTGAACTAAACAAAAAATGGGAGGAAAAAAAGCAAATTGGACATAATGTCACCAAACTCCAAAAATGGGCTGGACAAAATTATTGGCACCCTTTCAAAATTGTGGAAAAATAAGATTGTTTCAAGCATGTGATGCTCCTTTAAACTCACCTCGGGCAAGTAACAGGGGTGGGCAATATAAAAATAACACCTGAAAGCAGATAAAAAGGAGAGAGGTTCACTTAGTCTTTGCATTGTGTGTCTGTGTATGCCACACATAAGCATGGACAACAGAAAGAGGAGAAGAGAACTGTCTGAGAACTTGAGAACCAAAATTGTAGAAAAATATCAACAATCTCAAGGTTACATGTCCATCTCCAGAGATCTAGATTTGCCTAGTCCGGATGGTGAAAAAGCAGCCTCAAACAATTTCCAAAGATATTCAAGCTGTCTTGCAGGCTCAGGGAGCATCAGTGTCAGTGCAAACTATCTGTCGACATTTAAATGAAATGCTATTGCAGGAGACCCAGGATGACCCCACTGCTGACACAGAGGCATAAAAAGCAAGACTACCTTTTGCCCAAATGAACTTGAATAAGCCAAAATCCTTCTGGGAAAACGTCTTGTGGACAGATGAGACCAAGATAGAGCTTTTTGGTAAAGCACATAAAGCACATCATTCTACTGTTTACTGAAAGCAGAATGAGGTATAAAAAGAAAAGAACACAGTACCTACAGTGAAATATGGTGGATTACCAACAGATTTTGGGTCACACTGTACAGCCCAGTGTCAGAAAGCTGGGTTTGCGTCCGAGATTGTCCAGCAGGACAATGACCCCAAACATACGTCAAAAAGCACCCAAAAATGGATGGCAACAAAGCGCTGGAGAGTTCTGACATGGCCAGCAATGAGTCCAGATCTAAATTCCATTGAACATCTGTGGAGAGATCTTAAAATTGCTGTTGGGAAAAGGCACCCTTCCAATAAGAGAGACCTAGAGCAGTTTGCAAAGGAAGAGTGGTCCAACATTCTGGCTGAGAGGTTTAAGAAGCTTATTGATGGTTATAGGAAGCAACTGATTTCAGTTATTTTTTCCAAAGGGTGTGCAACCAAATATTAACCCCTTAACGACCACAGACGTAAATGTACGTCCTGGTTTGGCGGGACTTCCTGCACCAAGACGTACATTTACGTCCTGTGTATGACCGCGAGCATCGGAAGGGTGCTCGCGTCATTCATGGCAGGTTCCGGCTGCTAGTAGCAGCTGGGGACCCGCCCGTAATGGCCGACATCCGCGATCGCGCGGATGTCCGCCATTAACCCCTCAGATGCCGTGATCAATAAAGATCACGGCATCTGCGGCATTGTGGTACTTTGATTGGATGATCGGATCGCCCGTAGCGCTGCCGTGGCGATCCGATCATCCAGCATGGCGGCTAGAGGTCCCCTCACCTGGCTCCGGCCGTCTCCCGGGGTCTTCTGCTCTGGTCTGAGATCGAGCAGACCAGAGCAGAAGATCACCTATGCATAGCACTGCACAGTATTAGCAATCAAAGGATTGCTATAGATAGTCCCCTATGGGGACATAAAAAGTGTTAAAAAAAAAGTTGAAAAATTTAAAAATAAAAATAAAAAAAAAGTGAAAAATCCCCTCCCCCAATAAAAATGAAAATTGTCCATTTTTCCTATTTTACCCCCAAAAAGCGTAATAAAAAAAATAAACATATTTGGTATCGCCACGTGCGTAAATGTCCGAACTATCAAAATATAATGTTAATGATCCCATGCGGTGAATGGCGCAAGCGTAAAAAAAAGTCCACAAATGCTGCTTTTTTTGTCACATTTTATTAAAAAAAAATGATCTAAAAGTTTTATATATGCAAATGTGGTATCTAAAAAAAAGTACAGATGACGGCGCAAAAAATTAGCCCCATACCGTCCTATATATGGAAAAATGAAAAAGTTATAGGTGGTTTTTAGATTACTGATTTTGTACAAAAAGTTTTAGATTTTTTTTATGCGGTACAAAAATATAAAAGTATCTAGCCATGGGTATCATTTTAATCATATTGACCCACAGAATAAAGAACACATGTCAATTTTACCGTAAAGTGTACAGTGCGAAAACAAAACCCTCCAAAATGTGCAAAATTTTGGTTCTCATTTACATTTCCTCCCTAAAAATTTTTTGGGGGGCTTTGCCGTACATTTTATGGTAAAATGAGAGGTTTTATTACAAAGTACAATTCGTCACGCAAAAAACAAGCCCTTATATGGGTCTGTAGATGGAAATATAAAAGTTATGGATTTTAGAAGGCGAGGAAGAAAAAACGAAAATGCAAAAATAAAATTGGCCTGGTCCTTAAGGTGAAAATGGGCTTGGTCATTAAGGGGTTAAGTTAAGGGTGCCAATAATTTTTTCGAGCCCATTTTGGGAGCTTGGTGTGACATTATGTCCAATTTGCTTTTTTTCCTCCTTTTTTTGGTTTTGTTACAATACACACAAAGGGAATAAACATGTGTATAGCAAAACATGTGTTACGTTAATCCTTTTCTGTGAGAAATGGCTTGAAAAAGGCTTGTTAGCCGAAATGTCGCACTGTACGCTTTGATGCAAATAAAGATTATGTAGCTTGCAATACATCTGGACCTCGTGTTTGGTGCTGTTTCCTAGTGGAGGAAGTTTTATATATATATATATATATATATATATATATATATATATATATATATACACAGCTATGAAGTTGTGTAATTATACTGCAAATAGTTACCCACAGAGTTAGTGCTGTATTTCTGACATAATACAAGGAAATTAAAGACCCTCGCGATCTTGGTGCAGACCCCGGAATTCTGTACCGGTTACTGCCTCCGAGACGAGGATGTGACATCGCGGCCACACACCCCTCCATTCATGTCTATGGGAGGAAGTGTGATGGCAGTGATGTCATGTCCACATCTCGGAGGCAGCGCCTGGCCCAGACTGCCGGGGGCTGCACCGAGATCGCGAGGTTCCCCAGCGGCGGGACCCCTGCAATCATACATCTTATCCCCTATCCTTTGGATAGGGGACAAGATGTATAAAGCCAGAGTACCCCTTTAATTTTCCTAAAATATTAGGTTTTCATTAACTAATTTAAAGCCTTGAATTCACTGGTAGTATAGTTTGTGAAGTACAGTAGTTGAACTAGTAGGTGGAAAACGACAGGGACCAGGCAATGTCAGTAACAACCTGTATAAAGATATGCTTGTCAAAAATAGGAAGATGTATAACCTTTGGTAAATAGGAGTCATGTAGTGTAAAATCAGTCATCATGATTTATATATGATGAACCTCAGATGGGATAAGTAGAGGAAACATGACTGAGCCGGATCATCTTCTGGAAGTGGAGGAAATGAAGTCATTATGACTATGATTTGCCCCACTTAATGGCCAGCCTTTACTATTTTCTTTCTTAGCTGCAGACAGTTAATTCATCAGTGTGCCAGGAGCTAAATAAAAACAGACATTGCCATCAAAATATGGCATATCTGTGGAAGAAAAATGGCAAACATAGTCTAATGGATAAATCTAATCCAGTGTTTCTTAGCTTCAGTTCTGAAGTACCCGAAATAGGTTATGTTTTTAGGATACAAACAATAGATCAAGATGCACTTATCTTGATCCTTCTTGTGTTAATGGTCATGTGACTAGATATCTGTGTATATAAGTCCATTATCACACTATGTTCTTATGCCATGACTAAGGGCTCAACAGCCCGAAACGCGTAGGCGATTGTCTCCTGTATTACTTGTTATTCTGCATATTGAATAAAGCACCGGATTTTACCTGCCTCTATTGTGCCGGACCTCATCTATTGTTTGTATGCTGCACGTGGAGAGGAACGCCACCTCCCTGGTTGGAGCACTAGAGCAGCGGTAAGGGGGATCGAGTGGAGGACTTGGTGTATTGCATGTTTTTAGGATAGGTGAAATAATTATAGTCAAAAATGGCTTAAGGTGTTCTCTTTATGACAGTGTTTCCCAACCTGTGGCTCTCCAACTGTTGCCAAACTACAATTCTGACCATATTGGAAAACCAATGATTGTACACTGAAACACAATCTACTATGCAGAAGAAAGCACAAGTCTTCAGACTTATACTAGGCTAAAATAGTCGACTTATCTTTCATAAGTCACCACCTACTAGAAACATCAGTGAAATGCTGGCAGTAGTAGAACTTTTTAATGGAGAAACATCTATCTGTAATTTAGGTTGTTATTTTGGAATAAACACAATCGAAGAGCTTATTTAATTGTTTTTGACTAATATAAAAGAACAAAAAAAATGTGTTAGGCTGGGTTCACATATGTCCGGCATCCGGCATAGGTGAACTTGGCCTAAATCTCAACGCAACTGATGACACAACTGATGACAACTTGTCATCAGTTGTATGGCATGCGGCGTCCATTGTCTCCGGGCAACGGACAGGGGAACGCAGCAAGCTGTGTTTCCCTGTCCGGTGACCTCCGGCATGTCCAACCATCCGGCGTCAAAATTGAGACGCTGGATGATTGTGAACTGTCCCATTCAAATGAATGGGATCAGTTCTGGCATCAGTTTCCCTCCGGTGCACGCCGGAGGGAAACTGTACCGGACAATTGATATATGTGAACCCAGCCTTATTTGTATATCCACAGACAATGAGTTCTGAATTTCCCATCTTGCACATTTACTCCCTATCCAGAGGATAGAGGATAACTATCTGATGCAACTGTCATACACCCACCACAATCTCAAGAACAGGGACCCAAATTTACCTGGAGCAGAGGGTCACACATGCACGCCCGCCACTCCATTCATTCTCTTTAGGAATTTCTGAAGATAGCAATTCAGCTTTCATCGTTCCCTTTCGATCAGAAAGTTATGTTTTATCCTATAAATCTTATCCACATCCTGTAAATATATAGCTTATTATGCTTCTTTTTACTATTGCCGCATCCTTTCTCTCCCCTTTCCCCCTGAATATTCATTCACTCTGAAAGAACAGTTCATTGCAGCTCAGCTCACTGGGAGTTCAGTTTACATGCTGTCCATTCAAGTCTATGGAAAGTTAGAAGTGATTCACAGTTCAGACTGCTCCTAACTACTCTGTAATGCCTTCTATGCTGCTGCTGCTCTTAGGGTGCAATATAAAGAGCAACATCCCCTCTTCTGCATGTGTGTGTGTGTGTGTATGTGCATGCAGAATAGTGGGGCCATTTTCAAGGCTAGGCTTCATCAACTATCTTAAAAATCTGGTAAAAATACCATACAAGTAATATAATGACCAGGAAAAGTGCTACTCCTCATGTACGCACATGATAGCTTTTCCTGCAAAAATGCAAACATACCTGAAATGACAGGTACTCTTTAATCATGTTCACAATTTTAAAATGAGTATCTGCTCTTTCAAAATAATAAAAATATTGTGTATCTTGTGTATCTTTTACAACATCTTGTACCCTCTGTAGCTTTTCCCTTTTCTCTCTCTAGGTGTCCTCCTCTCAGTCCTACAGTTCTGTGTGGAATCCATTACCTTATGGATAGTTATGATTTTCATATTAATGTACACCTTTTAGGTTATGCATTTGTAAACTTTCCCTTTAGCAAACGTCCCTCCAGGGCTGTCATAGGGACATACTGTGCCTGTAGCTAAATGTGGCCCTGTATACAATACACCCATACATAACTCTGAACTGTGTCGCAGCCTAAATTTAAATAGGTATTGTTTCCAGGACTGGGAAATGGTGTAAAGTAAAAACAAACTTAGATTCATATTGCACGTGTGTAACCATTTACAAATAAGATAATTTATTTTAATAATAAATCATATGACAAACTAATAAACTATAAAATATGATATTAAAATGTAATTTTTTTAAACAAATAAATAAATAAATATATATATATATATATATATATATATATATATATATCTTTACCTAGGATTGTTTTATGTGACCTATACATTTATAATCAGATCTAAACCCCCCTTATTTCTTAGTATGGCAAAACACTGTTTGCATGCCACCTTTTTATGGAAATTACCATATTCGAGTGCTCCAAAACAAGTTGCCAGCACTAAATTTTATACATGATGCTGAAGATTTTTTTTCTTATACGCTCGGCTTTGTGTTTTATCCACCCTTATGTTTCTTTGTCCCTTCTAATTGATATTTCGGAGAACTGCATCAATAGATTTTCATTACTATGCTGCAAGACACAAAAAAAATTCTAAATGATCATTTTAAAAAGATTTAAAAGCATTTTAATTAAGCTTGTTAGGAAAATCCAGTCAGGCTGAAATAAAAGTTTTGGCATTTTTTTCTTGGAGCCTGAAAGGTACTGCTATTATATTTCTATTTTATTTATATGAGTGCATGTAGAACTGTTTTGTAAAATTTTCCTTTTTTTATTGCTTATTATATATTACTATTATTTATAGCTGACACAAATATAAAAAGAATGGTAAGTACTGTATTGATGGTAACTGAAATTAAAAAAAAACTTTCTTTTGAAAGTCAAACTCTGGTGACCTTAACCTATTCATAACTAGGGTTTTTATTTAATTTTTTTATATTTATTTTTTATTTTAATGATTAGAGCTATATACTGAAAAATTTTCTTTTTTTCTCATCTATTTCTCTCTCCTGATTTTCGTTTTTTTTTAAACTCATTGTAAGTACATTATTATGGGGGTAGCCATCTTGTTTGAGCTGTTTCTAAAAGCATCTAGAGATATGCTAAGACACGATAGTTTGAAGGGAATGGAAGGGGCATGACGCCTCTGGTCGTCCGTCATCTGATACAGAGCCGAGTTCGCTCCACGCACTGGATGACTGCAGTGCTGTGCCAGAGATTGGGCATCTTATCCCCTATCCAAAGATGTCTAGGGGCGGAGTATCACTTTAATACTTCCCACTCTATTGGCTTCATTAATGGACATCTGCAGAAAAATACAACGTATCCCCTATCCACAGGATAGGGGATAAGTGTTTAATCGCAGGGAGTCCGACCGCTGGGACCCTCCGCGATCTCCATGGTTCTGCCGCGGCTCTCCCGTGCAGGAGGCGTGCTGGCCACAGTGTGGCTGACACGACTCCTCCATGTATCTCTCCATGCCTCTCCCATACAACTGTATGGGGAGGGGGCATGGAGGGAGCGTACCGTTGACCTCAGAGAGGTCGATGCTACGTGCATTAGCCACTCACAAAGAGCAGCAATGTGGTGCCCCGTTTGGGAGATCGCGGGGGGCCCCAGTGATCGGACCCCCACAATCAGACACTTATCCCTTTCCTGTGGACAGTATTGTATTTTTCTGCAGATGTCCTTTAAGATCCATCACAAGTCTCCTCTATTCATCTTTAGGGCAAACCATCATGCATTGACTCCCACCAGCTCTGTTCAGTTTATGTAATGTGCATTACATTCTGAGCACTGCTGGAAGATCTGTAGAAACTAATACAACTAGTACAACTTCACCTGTAGCTCCAGAAAGGAGCAGTGGTTTATTTACTTTGGGGTCAGTACAGTAATGGGCCAAGAAGTGCCCCCTTCCAGTGTCATTGCTATACAAATACAAGCTCCAAACATTTTTAAGTTTAATGTTAGTAGGATTATAGACAAATGATCTAATGTATGGCCATAATTTGTGTTTTATATACACAAAGCTTTGAAAATTGCAATAAATTGGTTTGACATTTCCATGTATTTTCATTGTACAATGATTAAACTTTATTTATAGTATCATAAAAGAAAACTCGTATACGCTTGCTTATAGTCAGTCAGAGCGAGTTCTTTCTCTCCTGTTCCTTTATGCCTTCTCTAGCTCAAGTGTCGATGTGATCCTTGTTTAAAGGGGTACTCCACCCCTAGACATCTTATCCCCTATCCAGATGATAAGATGTCTGATCGCGGGGGTGCCGCCGCTGTGAAACCCTGCAATCTTGGCTGCGTCCCTCCAGACATCTGGTGCATGGAGCGAACTTCACTCCATGCCGGATGACTGGCGATGCAGGGCGGAGGCTTGTGATGTCACGGCCATGCCCCCTCAATGCAAGTCTATGGGAGGGAGCATGACGGACGTCACACCCCCTTCTATGGACTTGCATTGAGGGGGCGTGACCATGGTGTCTCGAGCAGGGCATGGGCATGACTTCACGAGCCTCCGGTGCTGCACCCGACGCTCTAAACGAACGCCAGGTGCAGCAGAGAGATGGTGGGGGTCCCCAGCGGTGAGACCCCCGCGATCACACATCTTATGCCCTATCCTTTGGATAGAGGGTAAGATGTCTAGGTGCAGAGTACCACTTTAATGTTCTGTTTCAACTGGATTTCAGTGCGAGCAGAGCGTATCACAGATCAGGCAATATCATCAGAAAGCCAGTTTAGACATTGAACTATAATCACAGTGTCAGAAGAGGTCGCATCCCCTCATGCCTACAGAATACAGCCCGTGTTTACAACGGTACAAAATGACTCACTAGAACGTCATTCGCCTTCTTGGAAGACGAAAAAAATAGAAGAGCAATCTGTGCAAGACATTAAGAAATCCGGCAGACTGTCATTAACAAGAAAGCATGTGTCGTGAAAATAGCACCCTGTGTAAACATGCAATGCCAGACAATTGTTTTCAATTTGACTAGAAAATTCTTGCCAATGCTGTGGTTTGGGCAGAAGCCGTTCTGCAGTGAAATTACCTGAACTTGTCCTTTAAAGCGAGCTGTGAATAACTAGGAGAAATCTATGTGCACTGAGCTGTGCAAAGCAGAAGCCGCAGAAAGTACCAATCTATTCAACAGTTTCTCCATTTGCGCTTGATAACAACTTGGAAGTGGCGATTACAATCTAATACCATTGAAATTTTAGTGTCACCAGTAGCCGGATGAGCAGCTATAAATCTTTGGAAATCTGTCTGGAACAAGGCCGTGTCTCTTGTTCTGGAAGCACCGTCTTATTACGCTCACACTATAATTCAGCCCGCTGCTTCACTTTTAAATGCCTGCATATTAACATCTGATAAAACGATCTAAAACTACTGAAAAAGGAAAGCGGCCTTTAAATTATAGACCTAGAAGTGGATGGAAATTTCATGCACTGATCACATATTTTTTCTCTGTATAATATATGGTATGATTGGATTGCAGCCTTTAGCACAGATTGACTTAAAAGCATTTCACTTTTCTATACAAGATGTTTAGCGATGCTTCACAATATTTTACAAGACGGCTATAATGAGATTTACTACAGCATGACAAAAAGTTCTGCTTTCCCTATAACTTGTTCTTGTCTAAGCAATGTTACTTTTGCAGTTACTTTTATTTAAACAACTTTATAGAATTAGAATACGCTTGAGTGCAAGAGACAAAAGCTTGGAACAAGCCATAGAGTAGAATCACAGTCTGAAGACTTCATGGAGGTGCCAAGAGACAATTCTGGGACAAAATTTGTCAAGATAGCCCCCTTCTACCATACAGCAATCTCCAAAAAATGGCGGGAATAGTTTAAGCTGCTGCATTTTGTGGTGCACTCTCATTGCGGCCGTTTCCTGGACCGGCCAGGAAAGAAGTACCAGTACACTAAATAGCTAAGGATCAACCCTGATTTACATATGAGGATTTTTAGCGATATCTTGGAAACAGCGCCACATAGGAAGAAATGTTAAAGACCTTTGTGATCAGTATCCCCCAAAATAAAATGGAGTAGCTGCAGGTTAGTGTGGGTGATGCTGCTGTCAGTTTCCCTTTAGGGCTGGGTTCACATTACATTTTGACCATACGGTCACCGGATCAGGCTGGGGGGGGGAGTGAAAACCGTGCGCTCCCGTATCCCAGAGAGACCTGGCCCGTATCTCATTCATTTGAATGAGTCGACCGGACTCAGATGGTGACTCCGGTTGGCTAATTTTTGGCCCGTATCCATTTTTGGGCCTGGACCTAAAACCGTGGTATGCAGCGTTTTTAGGTCTGGTTTTAAAACCGTACCCGGTCCCAGCAAAAACGTATTGTGAACCCAGCCTTACAAGTTTAGGGTCGCACACAGCGTGTGCTCTAGAAGCAGATGCGCAGGGCTTTCTCAGCTGCAGCCCTGTGTTGTGCAGTGAGGTTCGGATGTGCGCTTGGCCCGCCTTCGTACCTCACTGCACTCTGCTGTGTGTAACCCTACTCTAAGGGTGCATTCACATATACAATATCCTACGCATATTTAATGTGCAGGATTTTAAGCTGCAGATTTCAATCTAAACTAAATGATTAAACACAACTTTAAAACCTGCACATAAAATATGCGCAGAATACTGTACATGTGAATAGACCCTTAAGAGAACTGTCACCAAGGTAGCCTGTCTGGGGGGGGGGGGTCTCCCCATTCTCATTGGCAGGGTCATTCAGGTAAAAATTGGAGAGGGTCTTTTATGTGGTGTTCTATTTTTGTTGTTATTGCCTGCTGGGAATTGTTTGTATATAAGCCAGGAGGTTCAGTATACAGGGTTTATTGTATGAAGATGGACAGACAAGGACACATCGTCATGGAGTTTTACTCTAGCTCAACAGGTGGCATGTCAGTATCTGTAACATCATATGGAAGTATTTCAGCTTCAGTGACATAGACATTGGCATGTCAGCTATCTTCATGCCTTTAATACTTGCTATACTAATGGTGGCATGACTCTAAAAGCCAAATGTGCTTGATATTGTTTGTTCCATTAAATCAAATATATCCTTTATTGGCCAACTACTTCAATCTGTCTCTGATATCTTGACTGGCCAAGAGGGTTTATAATGTCTACCATTTAAAAGAACCTGAAATGCGCCCATGTAAACTAGTCAGACACAACCTTTAAACAGGTGGGGTGAAAAACATCTTTTGACAGCATTATCTGAGAAGTGGGTATGTTAGGCAGCAAGTGAACAGTCAATTCAGTTTATCTTTGAAGCAGAAACAACAGTCATGTGTAAGGATCTGAGGGATTTTTACAAGGACTAAATAGCTTGCCAACTGGGTCAGAGATTCTCCATATTGGCAGGTATTGTGGAATGTTTCCAGTATTCATTGGTTAGTACCTACCAAAACAGAACTGGTAACAAGGTCAGAAAAGACTCACACCATCAGGGCTGATTCCACAGAAGAGCTATTTTAGTACAAACTGCTGAACAGAAGTCAGGACTTACATAAGTTGCATAGTTTAAGGTGCTCAACTGTTTACACAGCTCCTGTTAAAGTCAATGAAAATGAGGAGAAATGCCTAAAACAGCCTCATTTTTGGCAGACCACTATCTTTTGCCAAAAGCACCAACAATGGGCATAGGAACATTCTATAACAATGATTCCCAGTACTCAGATACCCCCAGGACTTATGATAGGGCAGAACAGGGTGACCAGTCAGAAGTAATATGAGGAAACCAAGCACATCTCAATGTCATTGGTAATATAAAAAAATGGTAATAATAAAAAACTCAGGAATAGGAGCCAATGGTAGTGGTCTGCAGGATGGTTCAAATGGAACACAAATGACAGGCAAAGGGTGGAAAACACAAAAGGTAAACAGAACAACACAGTCTTAAATGAAACAAGCTGAATCCTTTAGGGCCAAAGAGTTTTATAAGCAAAAACTCAGTAAATTAATTGACTTTCCCATACCAGATTCTATATAACATGAAACAAGCAGAAAATCAGATAAACAGACACAGAGCACATGGACAGCAGTAAGACTATAACCGGCTCCTGAAAGCTAGAAAGTGGATCCGTTTAGAGCCTGAGGAGGCAGGAAAACTTTTTTTTTAACCCCTTAAGGACTCAGCCCATTTTGGCCTTAAGGACTCAGACAATTTAATTTTTACGTTTTCATTTTTTCCTCCTCGCCTTCTAAAAATCATAACTCTTTTATATTTTCATCCACAGACTAGTATGAGGGCTTGTTTTTTGCGCGACCAGTTGTCCTTTGTAATGACATCACTCGTTATATCATAAAATGTATGGCGCAACCAAAAAACACTATTTTTGTGGGGAAATTAAAACGAAAAACGCAATTTTGTTAATTTTGGAAGGTTTTGTTTTAACGCCGTACAATTTCTGGTAAAAATGACATGTGTTCTTTATTCTGAGGGTCAATACGATTAAAATGATACCCATTATTATATACTTTTATATTATTGTTGCGCTTAAAAAAAATCACAAACTTTTTAACCAAATTAGTACGTTTATAATCCCTTTATTTTGATGACCTATAACTTTTTTATTTTTCCGTATAAGCGGCGGTATGGGGGCTCATTTTTTGCGCCATGATCTGTACTTTTTTTTGATACCACATTTGCATATAAAAAACTTTTAATACATTTTTTATAATTTTTTTTTAATAAAATGTATTAAAAAAGTAGGAATTTTGGACTTTTTTAATTTTTTTTCGTTCACGCCGTTCACCGTACGGGATCATTAACATTTTATTTTAATAGTTCGGACATTTACGCACGCGGCGATACCAAATATGTCTATAAAAAATGTTTTTTACGCTTTTTGGGGGTAAAATAGGAAAAAACGGACGTTTTACTTTTTTATTGGGGGAGGGGATTTTTCACTTTTTTTTTACTTTTACTTTTACATTTTTTTACATTTTTTTTTACACTTGAATAGTCCCCATAGGGGACTATTCATAGCAATACCATGATTGCTAATACTGATCTGTTCTATGTATAGGACATAGAAAAGATCAGTGTTTTCGGTCATCTTCTGCTCTGGTCTGCTCGATCACAGACCAGAGCAGGAGACGCCGGGAGCCGGACGGAGGAAGGTGAGGGGACCTCCGTGCGGCGTTATGAATGATCGGATCCCCGCAGCAGCGCTGCGGGCGATCCGATCGTTCATTTTAATCGCGAACTGCCGCAGATGCCGGGATCTGTATTGATCCCGGCACCTGAGGGGTTAATGGCGGACGCCCGCGAGATCGCGGGCGTCGGCCATTGCCGGCGGGTCCCTGGCTGCGATCAGCAGCCGGGATCAGCCGCGAATGACACGGGCATCGCTCCGATGCCCGCGGTTATGCTTAGGACGTAAATGTACGTCCTGGTGCGTTAAGTACCACCTCACCAGGACGTACATTTACGTCCTGCGTCCTTAAGGGGTTAATCAACTGATGCCAGAAAGTTAAACAGATTTGTAAATTACTTCTATTAAAAAAATCTTAACCCTTCTAGTACTTATTAGCTGCTGAATACTACAGAGGAAATTCTTTTCTTTTTGGAACACAGTGCTCTCTGCTGACATCATGACCACAGTGCTATCTGCTGACATATGTGTCCATTTTAGGAACTGTCCAGAGCAGCATATGTTTTCCATGGGGATTTTCTCCTACTCTGGACAGTTCTTAAAATGGACAGAGATGTCAGCAGAGAGCACTGTGGTCATGATGTCGGCAGACAGCTCTGTGTTCCAAAAAGCTAAGAATTTCCTCTGTAGTATTCAGCAGCTAATAAGTACTGGAAGGATTAAGATTTTTTAATAAAAGTAATTTACTAATCTGTTAAACTTTCTGGCACCAGAGTACCCCTTTAAAACAAGATCAAAGCAAAAGCCAGTCCTAGCACAAAGAAAGACTCCACATTAAAGAGAAGGAGAAGATGACAGGATACGGTTCTCCTGCCATGTGTTACACATCAGAACGAGACCATGGATCAATGGAATAAAGTGGCTTATTGTGGCTTAGTGGATGGCTGGGGCATGTAAATCATTTGGGTAGGGTATGGCTGATCAGTATATGCATATATTTTTATCACTGGTTGTAATGCCTATTGTCCTAGAGGTCTCCCTGGAACCCTGCTTTTCCTTGTAGAGCTGTTCCCAGAATTGCAGCTATAAGAGGAGCAGTCCATGCACAGGCACACACTATCTAAACCATGATCCTTTTCTCTAGCCCTTTTTTTTTTTTGCTCTAACTTTTGGCTTTATTTGATATCATTGACTTTAAATATTTTCAATGTATGATTTCATTTTCACATCTCTTCTGCTTTGTGATTTTGTGATTTAGTGATTGCCTTTTCCTATGCTTCTTGTAACCTTTGACTTGGTGCTTTCCTTAAGTACAAGGTTCTTTGGGGACAATAAATGTGGACAGTTCTAGCTGTTTTTTTTTATGTGACAGCTACAGATTGTGGTATATTATTATGTTATCAAGAGACATTGAGACCCAAAAAGGGAAAGACAATCAAAAAGTAGTATTTATTGGTTTTTGCTTATTTGCACAATCTGTACCATATATTAGGTTACTATTAAAGGGGTACATCGGTGGAAAACTTTTTTTTTTTTTTAAATCAACTGGTGCCACAAAGTTTAACAGATTTGTAAATTACTTCTATTAAAAAATCTTAATCCTTCCAGTACTTATTAGCTGCTGAATACTACGGCCCCGTTCACACTACGGAATTGCCGCAGAATATCCGGGCGGAATTCCGCGGGCGCAATTCCACGGTGTGAACTTTAACATTAGTGTGAACGGGTCTCCGCGAGACCTGTTCACACTGCGGAATTTCAGCGGAGGAAATGAAAGTGTTCCGCGCAAAGAAAGAACATGTTCATTCTTTGCGCAGATTCCGCGAGCACTGCATAGCCGTCAATGATGACGGCTCAGTGCCCCGCGGCCCTAGCGCCGAAGTACATACGGCGGCAGCCACCAGGCGGATTCTTCGCTCGGGGAATTCAGCCGCGAGAATTCCGTAGTGTGAACGGGGCCTACAGAGGAAATGATTTTCTTTTTGGAACACAGAGCTCTCTGCTGACATCATGAGCACAATGCTCTCTGCTGACATCTCTGTCCATTTTAAGAACTGTCCAGAGTAGGAGGAAATCCCCATAGCAAACATATGCTGCTCTGGACAGTTCCTAAAATGGACAGAGATGTCAGCAGAGAGTACTGTGCTCATGATGTCAGCAGAGAGCTCTGTGTTCCAAAAAGAAAATAATTTTCTCTGTAATATTCAGCAGCAAATAAGTACTGGAAGGATTAAGATTTTTTAATAGAAGTAATTTACAAATCTGTTTAACTTTCTGCCAACAGTTGATTAAGAAAAAAAAAAAGTTTTCCACCCTTTAAACTTGGCTTAGTTTGCCAATAATGTGGACCAAAAGGTAGCACATTTTTGTGTATATAAGACCCTTTTTACTGAAGGCACATCCATTTTCTGTAAGCCCTGTACCCTTGATGAACAAGACTGCTTAGAAGTCGGCATATAGCCGTGTGCAATAGGTGTCAGGAAGTGCGACCTGTAGTCACTGCACACGGCTATATGCCGACCTCTAAGATTATACCTCTGCAGCAGTACGGTCTGATGAAGGTCCAGTTTGGACCGAAACGTCATTGAAATATCTTTATTTTAGATTGCAAGTAAAAGTAACCTTGATTCAATTCTAAAGTGGTGTGCGAAGTTTTATCTACACAACTGTTATTATGTAATAATAAAAACAGATGCTATACTCACCTGTCAAACCTTTGCTGACACCAGCAACGCCACTCGAGCCCTACCTGCTGTCTTTATTTACATGGCTGCAGTGATGACAAGCCCTTGTGTCCATGTCATCACTGCAGCCAATTACTACCCTCAATGGAAACATGGGAAGGCTGCTCCGAAACTGTGAAGCTATAAGCATGTACACTTTCCACAATATCAACTGTCTCTCTTCAGCAACAGACACAATCAACAATGGATCATCTTTTAAAGGGTACCTCTCATCAAATAAACTTTTGATATATTTTAGATTAATGAATGTTGAATAACTTTCCAATAGCATGTTAAGGAAAAATATGCTTCTTTCTATTGTATTTTTCCCGATCAGTCCTGTCAGCAAGCATTTCGGTCTCATGCTGGAGTCATAAACACTCAGAGCTGCCAGCCTGCTTTGTTCACAGCCAAATAAGCTGTGAACAAAGCAGGCTGGCAGCTCTGAGTGTTCTCCTTTGTGAACAAAGCAGACTGGCAGCTCGTAGTGTTTAGGACTCCAGCATGAGTCTGAAATGCTTGCTGCCAGGACTGGTAGGGAGACCCCTAGTGGTCATTTCTTCAAAGTGGAAAATTAAATAGAAAGAAGCATATTTTTTAATAACATGCAATTGTGAAGTTATTCTGCATACATTAATCTATAATATATCTAAAGTTTTTTTGATGAGAGGTACCCTTTAAGACTACAAAGTGGCATCATTTTTGTCCCTTTCAATAAACATATTAGCCGATGAAGGTCTAATAGACACTCTAAAATGTCCACCTTTTTGTTACAAATTGAGAGTTACCAAAGAAGAAGTTCTTATGACTGGAAAGGTCTGAAGTTTTTAGCTATTAAAAGAAGGTCACCTATATGGAGATGGAAAATGTTACTGGTATCTGGTATGAGTCTTCTGGAAAGTAAAGTTCATTAGAAAAAATTATCGTATCCCAAAATATGTCTTCGGATACAACTTCTTACTATGCTCATATCATCTGTTCATATTTACTTTTAATACTTAGGAAACTGTACATGCCAAGTTTGTAGACTCTGGTTGTAAAATAAAAGATTGATTTCCATACTACATTTTTACAAGTTTTCAGATATGACTGTAGATCGTGAGCAAAAAATAAATAAAATTCAGTATTTCTTCATTCCATGTCAGACTGCGGATTGTAACACTTATTGACTCTCATGTATCAAAATTTCTTATCTAAGATCTCTTTATTACTGGAAGCCGTCAATGTAATAAAAAGCAGCTTTTGCTGAAGCTTATAGTTGTACTCGATACATTGGCCAAGATTTTAAACTGTCTGCACTGGCCAGGAATTTCAGAGCTTTTAACAATCATGTACTACTGTTTTATTGCTATTATGATTCACTGTTACAGACTAAGCGACAGGGTCATGGTGATGGAACAGAATAAAAATATATATTTTTTCTGAATGTTTTTATCATTCTATTTCTTCACAAAGTGAAATGTGGTGATAACCAAAAACTGAAACTTAATACATTACTTGAAATATTTAAAGTAAAATATATATTTTTTTCTAATTTAGATCAAATGTATTCAAATGTAAGAAAGATTGATGCAACAGTGCTTCAACTGAGCTGCATCTGGTTATGTACAGCCATGTAAAGTACCGTAACACATCAGCCCAGATTTACAAACTCTGTCTAATAAAATCTTTTTGTAAACTGTATAAACTTGTGTGCCGACAGTTATCTGCCTGATGTCCCCATTCACATAAATGTTCAGCATGGCAGATTGTTTGTGAATTGACTATGGAGAGGGGTAAGCCGCAGCCAGACAGCTTTGGTACCGGTTTATTCCTCCCAAACTAAAAGGTTCAGGTGGATAAAGCGGTACCCCCTACTTCTTTCTCCACCGACATTATCTGCCTGTGAAGAGTTGGGAGTCTACCATACACCTTAAACAGTCATTCAAACTCACTGACCAAGAGGGGTTTGACCAACTTTAGTAGCAGATGTATGACCAGACAGGCTAAGAACGTGCCAGATTTATCAAACTGTGTCATACTTTTTGATAAATCTGTCATATTCTTTGACTGTCTAGTTTTAGTTTAGAACAACTATTAATTGGCATAAACTGCTCCAGAAGTTTTGGTGCAGGGTGCAGGGTGCAACCTATACCACACCCCCATTTATCAAAATCACATCTGTTTTATCGGACACTGGGGAAAAGAGTTTAAAGACTCATTATAAATGTGGCGCAAGTCATGTAAGCAGTTTTTTTGTTTGTAAATTACACCAGAACTCGGGAACATTTGCAATAGTACATTTGCTCCAGTGTTTGAGTTTTTATGTTTATTTTAATTGCTTTTAAAAAGAATGAATGAAGTGGTTGTTTTATTTTTAGTTAAAATCATGCCCTCAGGAGAGAATACCAAAAATAAATTCTGTCTATCTATAATACAAAACATTGTCTGCAGCACTACTCCAACATCAATGCCTGGTGCCCGCACCCCAAACTCGATCACAGTCCATCCAAGATTCTGCATCCTGCACCGTTGTTTTTTTTTATCCATCTATCTATCTATCTATCTATATTCTATCTATATATCTGTCTTATATCTATCTATCGCTTTCTCTTTATTTATCTGTTTATCTCTCTCTCTATCTCATATCTATCTATCTATCTACCTTATATATTCTAGAGTATAAGCCGACCCGAATATAAGCCAAGGCCCCTAATTTTACCCCAAAAACCCAGGAAAAGTTACTGACTCAACTATAAGCCTAGGGTGGGAAATACATCACCCCCCCATGTAATCATCCAGACTCCCGTCATCACCCCCCCCTTCATCATCACCGCCTGTCAATCCCTTCATCAGTGGTCTTCAACCTGCGAACCTCCAGATGTTGCAAAACTACAACTCCCAGCATGCCCGGACAGCCATCGGCTGTCCGGGCATGCTGGGTGTTGTAGTTTTGAAACCTCTGGAGGTCCGCAGGTTGAAGACCACTGCGGCCTTCGTCATCATCCAGCCCCCCCCCCCCTTTTGTTTTGTACTCACCTCCCCTCGGTGGGAAGTTAGGGTGAGCTGGTCCGGGCCATCTATGCTGCAGGGACCGTCCGGTAGGGAGGATTAGTCATTGCGGGCTGTCCATTTTTCACCGGGGGGGGGGGCTCTTCTCCACGCTTCTAGCCCGGCCCCGGACTAGTGACGTTGCCTTGATGACGACGCACAGGGACGTTCATGCGCAATGGGCATGCTGGGAGTTATAGTTTTGCAACATCTGGAGGTCCGCAGGTTGAAGACCACTGATGAAGGGATTGGCAGGCGGAGAGTTCACTCGTGTATAAGCCGAGGGGGGCGTTTTAAGCACGAAAAATCGTGCTGAAAAACTCGGCTTATACTCGAGAATATACAGTATCTCATATCTATCAATTTCATATCTATCTATTTGCCTGTTTATCTACCGTATCTATCTTTTTGCAAATAAAACCAGCCATATTCAGCTGTCATCTTCCTAGCATTAAAGCGTAATATATTTTCTTTTTGCACTAGATTTCACGAATGACTCCTAATACAGTGAAAATCCTAAATAGATGTATGCATACTGCGTAACCCTTGCTGTTTATAAAGCCATTTTGCATGGAGGGTGAGTTTCATTTCAGGTGATAAAATTGAAACGTCAAGAGTGAGAATGTGGGGGCAGAAGAGAGGAACTTAATAGAAGATATATGAAGTGGAACAAGTATACACGCTTAAATCAAAACTCACCCTTCCACCCCCACCCACCTCGATTGAAAGCCATTTTATCATGTGCAATTCTTTGACTTTGATACAGATGATTAACTGTAACATTGAAATCCTCGAACAAACATATGACAGTAATTCATGGATTTATCCTGCTTTTCATTATAGCGCTATAAAGTAATACTGTGTTTTTCCAGCAAAGCAAACTGATTGCCAGAACAATGTGTGTATACAAGCACGGGCAGATAAAAAGCCTTTGCTTTATTTTGTGCATATGTGGACATAACTTGGAGGTCAGGAATTTGAGAAATTATTGTGTTTATGAATTCTTAAGATAAGCCGGTTGTTGTATAGTGAATACAGATTCCTTAAAATAGACATGTTTGAACCCATTGTTCAGGGGCAGATTTAATAACTGTACAAACTGACTCATTTATAGCTTAACATGGACACCAAAGTGCATAGAATGTATGCAGATAATATTATTAACACCAGTGGGGATAGAATATAATTGATAAATAGATCATACTGTGCCCCTGAAATAAGCCCTATAGTCAGCTGTTATTGGGGCAGTGAAGACAAGTATACATTGACACCTCAGTTATGACCCGCACCAATATGGCACCAATTTGCAGCACCATTACCACTGCATGTAACAATATTCAAAGCATCACAGGGCAGACTGTGAGATCAATGAGTATACCTTATCTTCAGTGGATGAATGTTGGCCTTTGAAGCATTATAAATTCGAAAGGGTAGGCTAGGGCAATATGTAGTAATTTTGAGTAAAAAATACAGATCAAAATGAGGAGCAAGTAATGACCAAAATACTATGTAAACCCAGTTTAATCAGATATATTAAAAGGTGGTATCTAAAGTACAGAAATATTTTATAGGGTTGACACTTGGCATCTCCTTTCTTTCAATGACACTCTCACTCATTTGTATAGCAAGGTTATAATACATAATTAGCATTGAAAAGACAGTGAGGAAGGGTTTAAATATTACTTGGTATAATGGAGTTGTGCACTTTACATGTCATACCTGTTCTTCAGTCTCAATCGCCTGTCTTAAATAATTCTCCTCCAGCACACAGCCATGCTGGGTAATGTAAAGGTAAACACCTCTACATATATCCTGGCCCATCTGAGGTCCAATAGCCCTCACTGACAACTGGTGTAGATTTTAGCTACAATTTATCCCTGTTTGCAGGTATAAATTGTAATAAATCTGGTTCGCGCCCGATACCACCCAATACCACCATGTTTTCTTTGTAACAAGCTCTGCCCACTTGGTGAACACGGCACAAAGCGTCAAAAAGTCGCTACATTCTTTCATTCTATTTCCTTTTTACTAAAACCTCAGGGGCAGAGATGGTGAATCCCTCCCTGTGTTTTCTTATTCCGGAGCATACTTTCCAGAGTAGCAGGCCAAGCAGCAGCTAAGAGTTATCTCCGTTTTTAGGATATTTTTGCACTGGGTGCTTACGCCACAGATTTTCTGTCCAGATTTCCCAAAAAGTTTAAACCTGTAAAAAATCTGTAATAACATGTATTGCTGCAGATCACCAACAAATCAGCAAAATTCACAATTGCAGATTTCAAATGGGTTGGAGTGCTGAAATGTTTGCATTATTAAGGTTTTAATTGTAACCATGCCCCTTCCTCCCATAAGATGGCATAGATGGCAGGAATTTAGGGTATTTAAACAGCCTCTGCATTGACATATGTCATGTCCTAACATCCTAGTGATCTGATGAAGGGGAATCCCAAAATGCATTTTTAGGAATCTCCTATGTGAATAAACATTTGACCTACTATTTTGGAGCATAGAAGATTCCTTTTTTACAGTTATGCAACCATTTGGGTGTGATTGGCTGTGCAAGTGTGTCCTTGTGTCTGTGTTGCACAAGGACCTTCACATTCAGTCACTGGCTGAGCAAGAAGGTCATGGTATTTGTACCATGTTTTTTTTTTTTTTTTCGTACGAAGAATCCCATAGGACATTTAGTAACCATTTATGTGTGTGGCAAGCTTTTTGCCGAGAAATAACTAATCAGATCTTGAATGCAATGCAAATGTGTGTGCTGCATAATAGACAGCTTCTTCCCATAAAGGTTAATGACCTGTTTCTGGTCTGATAGTTGTCTTTTTAAGCCTTGGAAATAAAATGCAACAGAGGTGATAACATAGCCTAACAAATTGTTGTCAGTGTACAAAACTATGGACAGGACTAAATGTAATCTGAGTCATTTAAGGACATCATCTATGAACTGCAGCTGTTTGACTGCAGAACATTACTAGAGCTGGTAGTCATATTGCCCAAATAATTGTGATCACAGCAGTAGTGGCCATTCTATCTGAGATGTCCTTTAATCAAACTACATATATTTGCATATATAGTCAAGGAGTCATATCCATACAATAACTTACACAGACATGTCCATGAGTGATTCATCTGTATTAGGCTCACCAAAGGAAGATAGGACATGTTAATATCATACACTTTCATCTTAAGGTGGTTTCAACATATACGTTAGATGCACTTCCTGATATATACAATGCACTCAGAAAGTTTTCAGACCCTTGAGTTTTTTCCCTTTTTGTTTTGTTGTGGCCTTGTGCTAAAATAACATAAACATCTATTTCCCCCTATCATTCTGCACTTAATACCCCATAATGAGACATATGCATTCAGACCCTTACCTTCCATTTCTATTGATCATCTTGGAGGTGTTTTTACGCCTTGAATGGAGTCATCTGTGTAAATTCAGTTGATTGAACATGATTTGGAAAGACACAAACCTGTATATATATGGTCTTACAGCTGCAAATCAGACTACAAACCAAGCCATGAGAAAAAGAACTGCCTGTAGAGCTTAGAGACAGGACAGTGTGAAGCCACAGATCTGGAGAAGAGTACAAAAAAATTGCCCACCATGAGATAGTACTATCCCTGCTGTCCGCTGGCTACACCTACTACTAGTCTGCCACTGCCTACTGTCCACTGGCTACTACAATTCCCTCCAGTCTACCACTACCTGCTGTCTGCTGGCTACTACAATTCCCACCAGTTCAACACTGCCTGCTGTCTGCATGATACACCTATAACCAGTCTTCCACTGCCTACTGTCCACTGGCTACTACGACTCCCATCAGTCCACCACTGCCTGCTGTCTGCTGGGTATTACAACTCCCACCAGTCTATCACTGCCTGCTGTCTGCTCACTACTACAACTCCCAACAGTTCAACACTACCTGCTGTCTGCATGATACACCTATAACCAGTCTTCCACTGCCTACTGTCCACTGGCTACTACGACTCCCATCAGTCCACCACTGCCTGCTGTCCACTGAATACTACATCTACAACCCGTTCACCACAGCCTGTTGCTGGCTACAACTACCACAAATCCACCACCCTTGCTGTTGCTAATATCAGCCAGGCCTAATTCTTTTGACTTTTCATACAAAGGAATCTTCACTTGTCAGCCACAAAACCTATTGCTACTCCCAAAAAGGGAGAAACTTTGGAACGCTTAATTAATTACATGTTCGGTTAGAACTTATTTAACCTGACCAAACATTTTTTTAAAGATCTGCAAGCTTGACGAACCAAAGTTTTCAAATGTTTGCTCAACGTTAACCAAGATTGCAGAATGATAGGGGAATTTTTTTTATATTAGCACAAGGCTGCAACATAATAAAATGTGGAAAGAGAAAAAGGTCTGAAGTCTTTCCAAATGCACTCTATGTCCGACATAAATCGATGATGATAGCCACTTAGTGGCATCTATCTTGCAGATGGTCCTATGTTAAATAAATACTTTTCTTTTTACGAGATCCAGCTTAATGAAACAGAGTGGAGATCTGTGTTATATAATACAGCAAACCCCAACAAATACCATCCCAACCAAGGCCCTAAAAAGAAACACTTTTGGCCTATGTTGGCTAATAGGACATACTGGGGCTTATCCCAGTGGTTACATTAAGCAGACGCTACTGGTCACTGCTAAACACAGTGTGAAACCAGCCTGACATGCGTGGAATGCAAATAATAGTGAAAAAAATAATGTTTTTATCTCCTTTGATTTAAATTTGCCATGTTTTTTTCTTTAATTGTTTTATGGCAGTTTTTTGTTAGCTGCTGTATAATATACTCATGTATCTATAGGTTTACCAGAGGCCACTGAACATGGTGTTATAAAATACAAGTCATCTGTACTATCTTGTTAATAACAGAGGTATAAAATGAAAATTGAAATATCCTTAACATTTCCAAAATCCAGGAAATGAACAGTAGTTAACTCCAAACACAAAAGTTTACTAAGGCTTACAGTTCCCAATCTGTATGCTGATTTACAACCCTGTGCTTAAAATGAACAGGTGCATAAATCATAACCCTTATAAGCTGACAAATATGCAGTATGGGTTCTCCAAGTGTACCATTTATTTTTGGACCAGTCACAGTTTTGCTACTAACTTCGATTCATGATTAGCGTTATTAATGTGTCTCTACTGTCATTGTTAATCCAGATAAAATCTCCGAAACTGTGGAGAAGACGGTATAGAGTCCCTGCATCTTTCATGGGGTAATCAGTGGTCACAGACTATAGATGAGCACGCCATTAAATACATTCAATTCTCAGACTGAGTACTTATTGTGCGGGTGAGTGGGGTGGGGGGGTTACTGCATAAGTAGATTTGTTCATGCCCGTTTAGGTTGTTACTTTGGTCAGTGTTGGAGATGACTGATACAGAATGATATTGTAAAGATAATATAATTTGTGTCTTTGAGTTAATTCCGTCAGCTCTTGCTTCAGTGTTTCCTTGGGCGGAGAAGTTTGTTCTGCCAAAACCTGGAAATTCCTTTTAGTGTCATTTCACTCATTATCTACATTTGTGCATTCCAATGTAGTAGCTATTGTCCACTGCCATATTTATTGTTATGTGTGAATTAACTGCAACTTTGTATTAAAGTACATACATATAGTATATTGATGAAGAGTAACATGAAGCCATACCAGGGCACTTTAAGTAGCCTTAAAAAGAAACGTAAGGAGCATCATTGCAGGAGGTTAAACCACAAACACAGGGGTACATAGTCTGCTGCAGAGCTGGAGGCTTCTTGTCCTGTTAATTCAGCCAGACTTCCGGTGTAGGCAGTATCTCTGTATGATGCTGCCTGCATTGGGAGCTCAGAACAGATGAGCAGCAGGGAGTAGAGCACTGAGAGCTGCATAGGAATGGCGGAGGTGAGGGAGTGTTTTATGGCGCTTATTATATGGGAGTAGAATGGGGGCAGTATGAGGGCCTAATACTATATGGGGGGAATATGGGGGCCTACAACTGTATGGAGGAAGTATGGAGACCTAATACTATATTGGGGCCATATAAAGCCTAATAGTATATGGTAGTATGATGGGGGCACAGAAGAGTCCTAACTACTATCTAGGGGCAGTGTTCGAGGCCTAACTACTATATGGGGGCACAAAGTGGACACTTTTACTGTGTGGGGCAATACACATGGGGAGTTTGTAAAGAGGTGAGGACTGTGCTGGAGAAAGGAACTTAAAATGTTTGTCTGGCAGACTCTATGGAGACAGGTCTTTGCCAGAAGAAGACTTCATGGTGGTCTAAGCTGGATAAAGAACAAAAGGAAAAGTGAACCACTCGAATCAGAAAATATGTCACCTATGAGTCACTGCAGTGTAATCAGTTATACGATCTGTAGAAGCTAGTGCAAATCTAACACCTACATGGTCACTGTATGTGGGAATATTGGTCTTTGTCTCTCTGTCTTGGGAAACGCCCAGTTTAGAAGCAAATCCCCATTGCAAACCACTTCTAAACTGGGAGTTTCCCGAGACAGGTGTCATCAGAGAGGATTTAGACAGAAAAGAACAACCTTAACTTCAAAAGCTCATAAGTACTGAAAGGATTAAGATTTTTTAATAGAAGTAATTTACAAAGTTTTTTTCCTGGAATACCCCTTTAATGAGGGAAAATTTGGATTTTGTTGATTTCCACGGAAGGCTGCAACATAAAAAAAAGTTTAAGAAGAGTGGAAGGGTCTTCCCAAATGCATTTTACTTCCATTAGTATAATTAATCAATTTGCAATCATAATGACAAAAATTTAGTTGGGTGGGCCTAATTTCTTAACCGGAGCTCTGATTGGTTACTATGGGCAACAAAGACAGCTTCATTGTTAGACAGTTTTGATAAATGAGACACTCTAATTTATAAAAACATACCAGACTGTTTCATGAAATGTTTCTTTAATATTTCATGAACGTCCACTTGTCTTAATAGTCTGATTACAGTTTGATTACCCTTATGGAACATTATGCGTGGGAAGGCCCCTGAGTAAACAGCGAGCCTCATGAATTCCTCCCTTGAGTTCATTATTGTCAATTACTTCTCAATTAAAGGTCATTGCCACATAACTCCATGGGGTTATTCTGAACGTAATCTATTCTCTGGCAAAGGAGACTGAACTAGGATGATCTAGAAGTATTTATGAAGCTGAAAATATTGTGAACCAGGGTGAAGGGAAGATGATGCTCAGACGTGAATATTGTGGAAAGTCTTTATGTGCAGGACAGTTAGGAATGGTTGCCTTACATATGTATAAGCCTTGGTTGTATCTTATCTACATGTTTGGAAATGAGCTGGCGATGTACCGTATTTTTCGCCCTATAGGATGCACCGGCATATAAGACCCAATTTTAAAGGGGCAAAATCTAGAAAAAAAAAGATTCTGAACCCAACAGTGATCTTCAACCTGCGGACCTCCAGATGTTGCAAAACTACAACTCCCAGCATGCCCGGAGTTGTATTTATGCAACATCTGGAGGTCCACAGGTTGAAGACCACTGGTATAGGAGGTAATACTCTCCGGACATGCTCCGGACCCGTCACCGCTGCCCTGGATGTCGCTCCATCGCTGTCGCCGCGTCCCCATGGTGTCCCCGACGCTCCGGACGTCTTCTTCCCCGGGATCCACGCTCTCCGTCGCCTTCATCACGTCGCTACGCACGCCGCTCCTATTACATGACGGGACGGTGTGCGCGACGACGTGATTACGTTGAAGGAGAGCGCCGGACATGTAGGGGATCCCGGTACGGAGCAGACACTGAGGAGGCAGGTAAGGTCCCTCCCGGTGTCCTGTAAGCTGCTCGGGACGCGGCGGTCCCAAACAGCACGACTGAGCAGCCGGATTAGTGTCACTTTCGCTTCAGACACCGCGGACAGCTTTGATCGCTGCGTCTGAAGGGTTAATACAGGGCATCGCCGCGATCGGTGGTGTCCTGTATTAGCCGCAGGTCCCGGCCGTTGATGGCTGCAGGGAATTCCGTGATAGGTGTGTATTCGCCGTATAAGACGCACCAACTTTTCCCCCCCAGTTTTGGGGAAGAAAAAGTGCGTCTTATACGGCGAAAAATACGGTATGTATGTGAAATGTTATCTTTATGATGATTGATAAAGCTGTTATATAGGTCACTTGGGGTCAGTTTGGTGAAGCTGGAACTCTAAAGTCCTTATATACAGAAACTAGTAGAGACAGATAGTGGTGCCCATAGCAGATTATGGCTGTCATTTTTATGGAAGGTTTGATATAAAAATGACATACCTGTAAGTTGTGGCAGGTAACTGAACTTACTACTAATGACACTATTTTTAAAGCCTTAGTTTACTCCAAGTTTCATAGTCTAACTACTCGTATAACCGGGCTGCTAGATTGTTATTGCACAGTATTGTAAGAATCCATATACATGTTTATAAAACCAGGCTTCCAATTATTTTTGGCATATTATTGACCCACTAAATACACATAAGTAGGTTTCTAGTTATATGTTATACAGTATTGTAGAACTGTATATACAAAACTAGTATCACCAGGTTAATATTTATTCATTGTACGGTACTGTATTATTGTATACACATACAGCACATGCCCAGCCATGCCGTCAGCCTTGTATTGTATTGTGCTGCATGTTTATATTTAAACCTTTGTATAACCAAGTTGATAATGTATTAGTAGCACAGTGCAGTGACACAAACTGAAAATTCTGTATTTAAATCCACAGATGCAGATTTAAGTGCAGAAATGCTGCAGTTTTTCTGTTGCAGAAACACTGCAGCTTACTTGCCCATTGTGGAAAGGATATACCCAACAATATAAAAGTACAGAGGCCTATTTTCAGCCAATGAGTAACAGTATTGGGAGGATCCAGACAGTCCCAATTAACCAAAATGTCTCTAAGCAAAGGCATGACCAACAATGATATAGGACAGGTATACAACCTTCTTGAACAGTGTGGACCATTGCAATCCTTGATCTCTTATTGTACCACCGTTAGGGTCCTTTCACACTACATAATTAATCTGTTTTCGAAGTTCCGTCAGAAAATCGGCAGTAAAACGGCAGTTACAAAATCCTATACGGCTGTTAGAAAATCCCATTATAGTCTATGGGATCTTTCTAATAGCCTTTTAACCCGTTATAGCCCGTTATTAATAACGGCTGTTATTTTTTGACGGAAGATAGTAACGGGAGAAATAGTTCATGAACTACTTCTCCCGTTACTATCTTCCGTCACAAAATAACGGCCGTTATTAATAATGGGTTAAAACGGCTATTAGAAAATTCCCATAGACCATAATGGGATTTTCTAACGGCCGTATAGGATTTTGTAACTGCCGTTTTACTGCCGATTTTCTGACGGAACTTCGAAAACTGAGTAATTATGTAGGGTGAAAGGAACCTTAGACTTTTTGATATATCATTGTTGGTCGTGCTTTTTTGCTCAAAGACATTTTGGCTACCTTGCACTATCTGGTCATTCCTTTTTGGGTTCTTATAGGCTGAAAACAGGCCTCTGTACTTTTATGTTGTGGGGTGTATCAGTTTTAGTCTGTGGCATTAAAAGTTATATTTTATCAGGTATGCACCCCTTTATTCTTTGTAAATGCGCAAAATACCAAAGCATTGTAGACTGTCAGTAATAAATGTCCTACATACATACAGCTATGGCATTTTCAGTGACCTTTGTTACCCATCTAGCTGCCATGACAACCCTTTAGCAGCCCCCAATTGCATTTGCAGAGGGAGTCCTCATTAAAAATGCCTAGATCATTGCTTTCCAGCCAGGGTGCCTCCAGCTGTTGCAAAACTACAACTCCCAGCATGCCCGGACAGCCAACGGCTGTTCGGGCATGCTGGGAGTTGTAGTTTTGCAACAGCTGGAGGCACCCTGGCTGGGAAACACTGGCCTAGACTCTGCAGTCACTGTTATTGGTGGAGGCTAAGGGTCAAATGGCAAGTATTGGAGTTACCTTGGATCCCAGCTGTTGCGGCAGGAGCCTGGCTGGTCATGATGTACTACATTTTATTATTTTTAGGGCTAAATAGACTACATCTAAAATCCAGCAGATCAATGCTGACTTTCTATCGCCTTTTATATGTAGTAAAAATCATTTTGCAAGCTCCTCCACTAGTAAATTCGAAAAGCAGGCATAATAAATCTTTAGTTTGTCATTATACTCTAATACTTTTACATTAACTATTGATTTAAAGGGGTATTCCAGTGCAAAAATGTTTTTCATATCAACTGGCTCCAGAAAGTTAAACAGATTAGTAAAATACTTCTATTTAAAAAATCTTAATCCTTCCAGTACTTATCAGCTGCTGAAGTTGAGTTGTTCTTTTCTGTCTGACAACAGTGCTCTCTGCTGACACCTCTGTCTGTCTCAGGAACTGTCCAGAGCAGGAGAAGTTTGCTATGGGGATTTGCTGCTACTCTGGGCAGTTCCTGAGACAGACAGAGGTGTCAGCAGAGAGGACAGTTGTCAGACAGAAAATAACAACTCAACTTCAGCAGCTGAAAAGTACTGAAAGGATTAAGATTTTTTAATTGAAGTCATTTACAAATCTGTTTAACCTTCTGGAGCCAGTTGATATGAAAAATGTTTTTAATTTTTCATGGAATACCCCTTTAAAGAGAAGTTGTTCTTTGCTTGCCCACGAGGAGTCACCAGTAAATCCCTTTAAGTGTCTGCAGCTTTCTTCGTGCCCTTGCTTGGCTATTTTATTAAATCTATCATCAAATCTGTCATCTGCCAACCATCTGGATAATTCTTAGCAGGTCTTTACTGCAGATTGGATTTACATCAGCTGGGGTTATAATAAGGAAGAGATCACAGGACTGCACAGAAAAGGGAAACTAGGGCATGTTGCCTGGAGCACTTAACTTTAAATGTTCTCTGTGGTTATTCTGGTGAGTTCCTGTTCGGGTGCCAGGTCCTGTCTGCTCCTTCTAGTCTCAGGAGCTCCTGGTTTGCCCACTGTCTAAACTTTAGTCTGCCTAATGAATCAGGAGTAATTGTTTATGTGAACAAAATCTAAGTACTCTCAATGACAACTGGATGGCGCCAAGATTCAGTCCTCTGCTGTGTGTAAGCATAAAGTATCATAATACAAGTAATTACTGGAAAAAAAAAGTTTAGTTATCGGTGAAGCAATAGGAAGCTTTTAAGACATTCAGATGTCACATGATTCATCGTATAGATCGTATAGCTGCAACTTTGGACGAACAGATCACTTAGTCAAGTCAAGTTTTCCGGAATCAGATAAGAGAAATTAAATGCTGGTGCTACTGTTAATTGCTGGTGGCTTCCCCCTGCTTGCCTGAAGTGTGCATGCACGCCGCTTCCTGACAGTATGACTTATGCAGGGGCCCCAATCACATTCTTACTCTTGCTCTTTTTGAAACTAAATGTATTTGACTAGCAAAGCCTCTGAATGGAATTTAGGGAATAAAAGGAAAAGAAAAGGAAGTCCTAATTGGCAAATTACTTCTTGTTATTTAGTTTGGCTTCCAAGTCGAAAATGACGATAATGAGTATCTTTGTGGGACATGCCCTTGAGGAGAACCAGGAGGCTTTTTGTTAAATTACACTTTAATGTGGAGATATTGAAGGAACACATTGGAACATTTAAACCATCAGATTTTATTGCACAAATATTTTAATTTAATGGTGTTTAAATCTCACCCCTCGGTGCCTATGTATTTGGAAATGTCTTAGTGAGCAATACCCTACCAGACGGAGTTGAAAGAATCCTCTTGTTCACAGAGTTTTCTACTGTTCAGCTGAAGCAATGGGAGACATTTCTTCCACTGAATTGTTCATTGAGCAGACATGTCCAAATTATTATATTTATGTGTTTGGTAATGGTCATTTTTGGAATAGATTTACTGTTTTGTGCTTATGTGGATAAGTTGTTCCAGTTGCCGGAATGCAATGTTACTTGCAGTTCAGCTGCCTTCATTATTAATGCTGCGGTACTAAATACACATTCATGTTGGCTGATGATGATGGTAATGGAAATACTAAGCTGTTTCTATGCTATAGCCACAAGGTTGTAATAAAGAAGCTGTTTGTAGTTTAGATATAAACTCTGAAATATATGTTATAAGAAGAAAGTGGCATCTTCCTCAACTTTCAGAAGCCAGTAGGTCCTCAGTAATATTTTACACACCGTGTTATTTGTGTTCATAGAAATCATTTAAAAGTACTCAAACAGTGCACTTAAATATGCACTGTTGTTTTCAACAATGTCCTTAATGTAATAGCCTATGTGTATTCTAACATATTTGTAAATCACTTCATCTACCAAAAATGACTACGTACTCCAGAAGAACTTCTCAAAAGTCTTACGTTTCCTCTTTTTTGCTATCTAATGTACACTACCTGTTGTCAAGGGAATTCTGTCTCTAGTAACAGAAAGACCAGGACAAATTACAGGAAATAGGGAAGGGCTTAAGTATCTGCTATGTGCAGGACAGAGAACCTGACAAAGCCTGGGATGCTTACCTACAACTGAGCGTTCAGGGCTCCTTTCCCATCTCTCATTACCCATATAAATATCAGGGCAGCTGTACCTAGTGTGAAAAGCAGTGCACCTACTGCTGTATGTCTACAGTGCTTTAGTGTAATCTCCCCCCCTTTTTAGCTTCTCAGTAGCAGTAGCAGCAGCAGATTCATTTCTCTTGCTGATACTTTTATTTCTGCTTAAATGGGACCATGCAACCCAGTAATCATTTTTCCATCTACATTACATCTATAGTACTGTACTGAGTAAATTATTAGCACAGAGGTAGCTTGTACAGTGCACTTTCTCCAGTACTATGTCAAGTGAATTTACAACATTTAAATGTTGTGTTTTGCTGTGATTGGCTAGGCCACTAAGGGAGGAAGTTTCTGTGTGTGTACTATTGGCAAACAGATCAGCCCTGCTCCCCCCCCCCCCTGAAATGGAGAGAATGGGAAATAGCTGTGCACCATGGGGGCACCTCTCATTTAACATGTTTAACTTAACAAAAAACTGGCAAGTTTTAAAAAATCTTTTGAAACAGCAGGTATGTTTTAACATATTTTTTTGTTTTACTGTAACAAACATAAAGCCATTACAGAGCCGAAGAAACTCCTAAACTTTGCTCTAGCCCACATTGTAGTGTAGTCTCTTCCCTGAGAGTGTATGCTGCAAATGGTGGATTCCAAGTGAATTTGGCAAAAAAATTTACTCTTAACCTGCAAATGGAAAACACATTTAAACTGTAGTAATTTTAAAAATAATATTTGTATATGCACGAAAGGCAGATTATATATGACCATTTATCTAACATTTACCAGTAGTTTCTCTCTCTCTGCAATCTTTATATCTATATATTCATTTTCTCTAAGCTGGTGGACACTACCTGCTATGATGTCTGTCATACACAGGAGATCCTGCTCCACTATCTCTATGTAACACTTACACACACCTTCAAGTATTGTATCAAAGGAGGGCGTATATAGCTAATGAACTATATAGCTGTGAATTATGCATTGGGATGAGATAGAATACTTTTACAAAATACACCAGTGTCTAAGTTACTCTCACCTACTGTCTTCCTTCTCCGTAGCTTTCTACAGGCACTGGGCTGTAACTCATCTCCCAGAGAGCTATTTAGTGAAGATGGACTTTAGCAGTGATATGAGAATGAATTAAGAGTCCTGGGATTGGGAGAAGGAGGAAAGGACCCTCATAAGAGGAGAAACAGTAACATTTATCAAAAAAAATTGTCTTGTTCACAAGTTACTGTTGATTTATAAGTAAAGTAGAAGGACAGTTACTCTTTAAAGTGTACCTGTCAGATCCAACAATTTTTTATATATATATATCACTCAGTACCTAATCCTGACCATGTACATCTAATTTTTATATGTCTAGCACCTTTATTAATTTTTTTATTACACTTTTAATTTAGCTCACTAGTCTGAATTCCTCTCAAAGGGAGGGGTGTGACCTCACTGTGAAGGTCTCCGCCCCCTCCCACAGTATGCTGTCTGCTCACATCTCCCCTAGCATTAGGTAAACTACAACTCCCAGCTTGTCCTCACTGACAGTAGCAGGACACAAGCTGACAGTGGGAGCATTTTTCCTCCAGCTATGAACCCTGCACTCACAGCTGTCAATCAAGGAAGTGTGTCCATGATATAGTTGATGATGCATGGACACATCAGGACTAGCATGTGTCCAAGCAGGCAGGGAGGGGGGAAGGCAGTTGTTTGACTGGCTTTTTCAGTATGAAATACTGAAAATGTTCTAATGACAGCAATTGCAAAACCTGTTGGTTTTGTATGCTTTACAACTTATCAAAAGTTTTTGTATCTGACAGTGCCCATTTAATCTGGATGGAATAGACGAAATAGACTTTGTTCACACTGGAATCAACTTTTCTGCCTCTTACAGATCTGTTTTGAATGAATGAAAATTAAAGTCTAATAGATTTTTAATTTCCTTAATGGGATGCATTATGTTTGAAAACATTTTTTTTCTCCTGGGTAGAATAACATAGCGCATTACATTATTTTGTCTTTCAAAAGTGCCAGAAACCTGATAGAGCAAATTGATGACAACTGGCAATGTTTCTCCATACAAATAATAGAGCAGGCTAGTATACATCAGTGCTTTTGAAACTGTGAGGCAGGCCCTACCAAGTGGGATGCCCTCTAGTTGTTGGTGTGGAGCAGCTGGGGAGGGGGTTTTCACGTAAGTGATTATAAGCTTCGCTGTACTTTCTGAGGCTGCAGCAGTCTCTGGTTTTGACTCATATTATATTTATTTAATTGTTAACAGAGTTTAGGAGACAAAATGAGAGCTTTTTATTTTATTTTAGCATTAACTTCCACCACATATGGTCTAGTCATTATCACTGGTGAGGCGCAGGCAAAACCTTGGTCTTGGTCACAGTCCATGAAGAGAAATGTAAGATCACACTCACCCAGGAAAGATAAAAGGTCCTCTCTATTTGTAAACTTCTTTAAAACATTCCAGTGCTGAGGTAGAGAGGTGCGGTCAGTGTCCGCTGACTGACCGACTGAGGCCGGTCAGTCAACGAATGCTCACCGCACCTCTCTACCTGAGCACTGGAATGTTTTAAAGAATTTTACAAACTGTTATTGCACTGGATGTAAATTTTGATACGCACCCCCAGATGGTCAATTATCTATCATCCCCTATCTGTGGTTCTTCAAAACCCCATATTATACAGCAATGGTGCCTGTCTAGCTTCTCTCAGCCTAGTCTGGTGAGCATACAGAATAATTTTTTTGAAAAACCTTGGTATACACAACACCACAATAATAAACTTTCACTTTAAAAAATGTCTGACATGTCAAATGTTTGATCGGTGGTGGTCTGGGTGCTGAGACATCCACATATCGCAAATCTCAACAGACAGAAGTGCTCTGATGTGCCTATTCATTTCTGCTTGGCACTTTGCATCTCTTCTTGGAGAGTGGCACAAGCAATGTCAAGATATATAGAAAGTCTATGAGACTTTCTCTAAACTATACAAGGCACATTTGGTTCTCCTGGGAAAGTGACAGTAGTATGCACAGTTATAGACAGTCTATGAGATTTTCTATGAAGGTGCAAAGGGCTGAATGAAAACAAATGGGCACAGCAGAGCACTTCTGCCTGTTCATTTTAGCAATCATTAGGGTCTTGACACACAGACCCCCACTGACATGTCACTATGACCCTATTATTACTGCAAGGAACCTTTGCAGAAAAAACAAATGTAAATTGATTATTCCCTGCATTGGGGGGTTTCCTTTATGAAGTGTCAGGTTGCAGGCGGGTTCTGATGATGTAGTACAGTTGGACAGCTGTCATAATTTCCGGGAAATGAGTAGCATGAGGTGTTTTATTTGAAAACAGACAATCACACAACCAAAATAATCAGAGCTGCTTACTCAGGATGTCAGTAGACTTAACGTGTCTCATATGCTTCCTCAACATATACATTTCATCACCTAAATAAGATCAGGGTGCTTCGTACTATTCAAGGACACCATATTAGGTGTAACGTGAGCACAAATGGTGGCAGACAAATTATATTTCCTTACATGCATGGTTAACTATAATTTCAAGAGTTCTAGTATGAAGTACTAACAGACTAGTCCACACTGTGAGTAAAAACACACTTCTGTAGAATATAGTTTTATTTGCTAGTAAGAACCAAATGTCCATTGACTTTGATGTGTCCAATAAACTCTGATCTATCTCTGTCAACCAAAGTTTTCATTTATTACAATGCGTCCATCATTTCACACGCTTGCTTCTCTTTATGTTGCATTTCTCTGAATGAAAGATGCAGTGTTCAGATTCTTGTCTCCATTATGACAGGTAACTAGCCAGGTTCCAGGATTTATAACTATGGAAGGATTTCTTCTTTTTTTTCCCTTGAATAATCTTTTAGGAAACTCTTTTGTAAGTGGGTCTCCTTTTTATTTTCAGGTCTTAATGTTTTGTTAGTTCTCAGTCTTCAGCTTCAGTCAGGACATTGTCTTCTTTCCAAGCATTCTTCTTTCTTTGAAAAATACTTCCCTTCTGACCTTATTTTAATCCCCTTAATGGAGATATTTACATTCATCATATTGTAAGTCTTTGTCCTAAATCTCTTAACATCCTTACCGTTGTTCTAAGCACTGCATTACGATGGGGGGGGATTAGAAAATCAAACCCAGAGAAAGGTTATTTGTTAAGTGTATGTAAACATTTTGGCTCTTTCCCATAGTGTGCCACTTTGTCTTTCCATTTGTTTTACTTTACTTCTTAATGAAAATCAATTGTTAAACATTTTCTTTGGCAAGTATATAGCTAATCACCATATACAAACATAAAGTATTAGAGGATGCTTTGTACCATTTTGTTTCTTTGGAGAACCTACTTGTAACTTACGTTGGCAAGAAGCGTGTGAAAGGACAAGACATCTGACTGTTTTAGCTCTCTAGTTCCCAGAAATAAGCAGTCTGGGTACATATGTGTTATGTTTAGTTGACTTACAGCTTTAGTTAGTCCAAATCTTAAAATACCAGAATTATTAGTTTATTGCTCTATATACTTATCACCAGTGAACAGAGCAGAATATATCCTAACTGCAAGGTATAGCCATCTCCATGAGAAAAGATGGTACGGCATCCTTTAAAGTAAAAATAAAAAAATGCTATGTGTATTGATTGTTCACACAAGAATTTCTTTAATCCTCTATTTGCTGTTGGCTAGTATAAAATGGGAAGCGAAAGGTTCTGGTCACTAAGATAGCTTACAGTATAATGTGCAGGCTCTTGGCTCCGAAGGCTGATACTGTGTCATTTCGATTTGCTCTGCATAGAAGAGAGTAAATACTACAAAATAACATTACCTGCTTTCGCCTGTGCCCATGCTATATAGGTAAGAGCAGTCACTACGTGGAACATTTATCAAGCTTTTTACACTTGGAGTTTGTCTCAACTTTTTGCTCAAGTAATTTTGACTAAACTGACTTAGGTACACACTTTTGCATTTTCACTTTGCAGCGGTCAGAGATTTTTGAAGTGCAACTTTTCAAAATAAAAAAAAAATAAAAAGTTGCAGATTTGTTGCACAGCCCTCAAATACACCGCAAACATACAACAGCCCAGACCTGGCTTACATAAGTGGTTGTAGAAAGTCGCACGCGTGAAAAAAGTCGCAGAAAAGTTGCAGAGAGAGAATCATACAAAGTGGTGCACTGAAGTGAAATTTCACAAAAATGTGTACTAGCCCCATATTTATCACAGGCCCTGCACCATGTTATAAATGTGGTGCACATACACTCCAACTACACCATCAGAATCTGTGTATTAAATCGGTGCACCTACACTGATTTACATATATTTCCCCAATGACTTTATACATTATAGATGATGTTTATTGCCATGTTTTTTTTTTTTTTTTTTTTTTTTACAGGAACCCTGTCAATTTTCTGCTAACTAAAATTAGCCATGCATGCTGATATATGTCTCATGATCCCCCAAACACACACATGCTCATAGGAGTGGGCATCTTTTCTGAAATAGAAAAGGGAAGAAAGCCGCTGCCAGATTTATCTTGTGATGAGCATCTAATGTCCCTGAGGACAGAAGGATTGGCAATGTTGAAATCCACTTTGCCTGACTGTGCTCTCCCACAAAATCTTCTGTTGGCGGCTAATCGGAAGGCTCCCATATACTGCACAGTTCCACTGAAATTGGGGGCTTCACTTATGTGTATAATCTAATGGGAATGTCCAGCCTTAGTTGGGAAAGAGTCCAGAAACTTTAACATTTTGCTGAAAGACTTTGCTAAAGATTATTACAACCTATTTATTAAAGACATCAAATTGTATAATCTACAATATTATCTGAAAATAAAAGTGTAAGAGTTATTACAGGCCAGTTAGTAAGAGAAATCATTTTATATGTTTTATTAAAAGGATTTACGTTCTGAATAATGTTTTTGTCTAAGAAAGATAGAGGCAATAATTTTACATAGTATTTTTTCCTTTTTTTAAGATGGTATTATAGACGAAAGCTTCAAAAATTATTATAAAATATTGGGCATTATAAATAGGTTTTCCTGAACATAAAGTATAAGTACAAGGTGTAATGCAAACCAGGTCTTATAACACACAGGTTGCAGCTTGCATAGAAAGCATAAAGAAACCACATTACAGTTATTTGACAAGGCCATTATGTGGTCGTATGTCAACAGCACCTCTGTGAAGTGTGATCTAATGGATGATATTTTCTTGTTATCGGGTCAAGAGTGATAGAAATTCATCTCCATCAGTATTGTACAGTAATTATGTCTGGAACAGTCACACCTAATTTGTGTGTTCATGTATCGTAAATCATATAGAGAGTGTTTGAAGATGTTAGGACATCTTACCCACAGCTTAACTACCTTTATGTATCTATCAATCTTCATTAGATGTCAAAAGTAACATGTATGAGATAAGTCAGCTAGACAGGTATATCATTTCTACATATAAATAATGTATATAAGATTATTGAAGTGGTTCTTCACTTTTTTAGAGCTTCTTGAGTGTACATTATATTCTTTTGAGAGTCAAATTATAACAAATTTGATGCTATATTTAGATATAGGGAAATTGTCTGTTTACACAGTTTGAATAGCCCTTATCATTGGCACTAATGACGTCAGTATGGCCTACAAGCCTAGTGTTCTTATAAACACAAGACACGGATATGGTATAATCAGTCAAAGATTGCATTCTATTCCCTGCTACTGGTGTCAGCTAGAGCTCAATAGCCTCTGCTGGATGCTTGACTATTTAGTCATTTTGGGGGGATTTGACCACAATATCACCTTTTTCCTGTTACTAACCCAAAGGTCCAACAAGACCAAAAGGAACCTATTGGAGAAAACTTACTAAGATATTGTTGAAATGGTACATTTGGTTATGCAACATCTCTGGTCTCTTTACCTAGACATCTGCCTTCATGGGTATGAGATTGTTGGCCTATTACATCAACATTGCCAGTAATGGACTACTTTTTTTCTCATGTGTATGACATGCTTAACTTTATTGCTGCCCTCCTGTACCCTGCCGTTGAATATGTCTTGAATGGTTATGGTAAGTGGGAACAGATGTGGGAACAGAGATGTACTTTGCCCATGTTAAACAGAAATGAAGAAAAAATTGCAAATTATTGTGTGCACTGAGGTTTTTCTTTAACCATAAAAGTCATTTTGTCTACTAACATTTACTGAACTCGTAGCCCAAGGCAGCATTTTAGATGTAAAAAAACTGTGACTTGGGATTTAAGTTTGTGAAAAATGATCTTTGAGGTGAAATGTGATGCACAGAATAACTACAAAGCCATGTCTGACTGTGTGTGAATGGGGCATATAATATTAAGTGTTTTGGAGAAGTTTGCTATGGCTGGAGCTGGCACATTAAACATTATGCATCGATGCAGAACAATCTTGAAACATTTCCAGATGATTGTTGCAATTCGAAACATCTTGAGTTCAGATAAAACACATCTTCAAGGAAACAAATTCTGTGTAAATAGATTAGATGTCATCACTTAAATTGATCCAGGTTTGGACATTGACATGCTTACAAAAGGGGTTGTTGGAGCTACATATTGGGGGCGACCTTATTTGTTGGTGGGTTTATCGTTTACATTTTGTAACAATTTATCATAGAACTATATATATATATACAAAAGAAAAGGAAGGGAATATATATATATATATATATATATATATATATATATATATATATATAATGCTAAATCATCTGTAGTTGCAGTATCTTGTAATACCTTTTTTATTGGACTAACAAGATTTTGTAGAGACGAGGTTTCGGGAATGCTTATGACTCGATAAAGGGAGGAATCCCGAAAGCTCGTCTCTACTAAATTTTGTTAATCCAATAAGAAAGGTATTACAAGATACTGCAACTACAGATGATTTTGCATTTTGCATCACTGGACTAATACGGCTACTCCTAACTACTCGTGTATATATATATCTAGGGGACAGCTAAACAAAAATGTTTGTGGCATAGTATTGAGCATATATATATATATATATATATATATATATATATATATATACTCAATACTATGCTACAAATATTTTTGTTTAGCTGTCCCCTAGATTTTTGTGTTTTCACAACCAGTTACCAGTAAAACATATATTCAGCTTTGAGCCCCATTTTATAGGGTTGACACCTTCTACAAAGCATAACCTTGAATAAATAATGCAGTTAGACAGGAGGGCTACTTTAACATGGGCAGCAGCACTGCACAGTAGGCAAATGACCAAGCTCTGTACAAAAAAGAAATACTGGGAAGAATTAATTTTGGAAATGAATCCAACTCTGGACTATATTATGGAATTTAACTCAGGATAACATAGGTAATGCAATTGTTGTAATGTGACTAATGTAATGGCAACTATTGAAGTTTGGGCACCCCAGGTAAAAAAATTGTATTAATGTGCATAAAGAAGCCAAGGAAAGATGAAAAAAATCTCCAAAAGGCATCAAATTACAGATTAGACATTCTTATAATATGTCAACAAAAGTTAGATTTTATTTCCATCATTTACACTTTCAAAATAAAAGAAAACAAAAAAATGGCATCTGCAAAAGTTTGGGCACCCTGCAGAATTTATAGCATGCATTGCCCCCTTTACAAAGCTGAGACCTGCCAGTGTCATGGATTGTTCTCATGTCAATCTCAAAGGTTTTAAATGCCCAGACTCATCTGACCTTGCCCCAACAATTGGTACCATGGGTTCTTCTAAGCAGTTGTCTAGAAATGTGAAACTGAAAATAGTTGACGCTCACAAAGCTGGAGAAGTCTATAAGAAGATAGCAAAACATTTACAGATGTCAATATCCTCTGTTCGGAATGTAATTAAGAAATGGTAGTCATCAGAAACAGTGGAAGTTAAAGCAAGATCTGGAAGACCAAGAAAAATATCAGACAGAACAGCTCGCAGGATTGTGAGAAAAGCAATTCAAAACCCACGTTTGACTGCACAATCCCTCCAGAAAGATCTGGCAGACACTGGCGTTGTGGTACACTATTCCACTATAAAGAGATACTTGTACAAATGTGGTCTACATGGAAGAGTCCTCAGAAGAAAACCTCTTCTGCATCCTCACCACAAAAATCAGCGTTTGAACTTTTCAAATGAACATATAGACAAGCCTGATGCATTTTGAAAACAAGTTCTGTGGACCCATGAGGTTAAAATTGAACTTTTTGGCCAGAATGAGCAAAGGTACGTTTGGGGAAGAAGGGGAACAAAATTTAATGAAAAGAACCTCTGTCCAACTGTTAAGCATGGGGGTGGATCAATCATGATTTGGGGTTGTATTGCAGCCAGTGGCACAGGGAACATCTCATGAGTAGAAGGAAAATGGATTCAATAAAATTTCAGCAAATTTGGGATGCTAACTTGCTGTGAAAACGTTGAAGTTAAAGAGAGGATGGCTTCTACAAATGGATAATGATCCTAAAGACACCTCGAAATCCACAGGGGATTACATCAAGAGGCATAAACTGAAGGTTTTGCCATGGCCTTCACAATCTCCTGACCTCAACATAATTGAAAATCTATGGATAGACCTTAAAAGAGCAGTGCGTGACAGACAGCCCAGAGATCTCAAAGAACTGGAAGACTTTTGTAAGGAAGAATGGTCAAAAATACCTCAAACAAGAATTGAAAGACTCTTGGCTGGCTACAAAAAGTATTTACAAGCTATGATACTTGCTAAAGGGGGCAGTACAAGATATTAACTTTGAAGGGTGCCCAAACTTTTGCAGATGCCATTTTTTTGTTCTCTGTTATATTGAAAGTGTAAATGATGGAAATAAAATCTAACTTTTGTTGACATATTATAAGAATGTCTAATCTGTAATTTGATGCCTTTTGGAGATTTTTCCATCTTTCCTTGGCTTCTTTATGCACATTAATAAAAATTTTTACCTGGAGTGCCCAAACTTTTGATCCCAACTGTACATTAAGGTTTATAGAGTTTAGTGTGTGACAATATGAAATATCAACAGTTTAGTTCAATAGATTGTCGAGTTTGCTAAAGGAAATTTTCATTATTTGGGGTGTTTCAGGACTGCAAAAATCCCTATTTTCATTTTGTATCACTGTAATTTTTAGAACAGCAGCCTGTATGGTTCTAAAGTCTGTTGATTTCTATGTGCAAATAAATAGAATTTCTGAGATCAAACAGAATATTGAACTGTATGCAGTGCCAAAATTGGCCTCTAGTATTGTTTTTATGTTTCATCTGAGCTCTTCAAGCCCTATAAATTTTTATTGAAGATATTGAATGTGGAGGTATGTGTCACATATGTGATAAGTTTTGTCTTATTTACTGAAACAGCAAAAGACATATGTTATTCATAAAACGTGCAAATGTATAGTTGAGCATCATACAAGCACCAGTTAAACTGTATTAGGAAAAGTGATTAGAAATGTTTATGAACCAGACTAAAATAAAGCATTTTTTCCACTGCCTAGGGGTCTGTTTTGTAACGTCTCATGCGGAAAACATTGTCACATTACATTATTGAGCCTGTGAATACAATAAGTGCAGTGATTATTCAGGTATTTTATCCTAAAGGTAATTTAAAAATTCTTAATCTGTATATCCTGTAGAGGATTAGCTATAAAGTAAAACATATGGAAAATAACAAAAGGCATGAGCAGCCAAGGGTCATTTTCATATTGACAGTCAATTCCACAAAGACTTAGAAGTGGCTCCCCGAGAACATTATTTTAGCAAATGTAAAATTTACATCATAGCATAATGTTATATGCAAATATTTACTATGAATACATAAAATACTATTACAATTACATTGTAACCTTCTCTCTTTAAAATAAACTTTTATCTGCTTGTATTCTTTGTGAGACAAAAGATTTATTGGTCCATATCAGTCTTCAGTCTTCACACAGTAAGTGAACCCTATGGGACCTATAACACTGCAAAAAAAAAGTTAAAAAAAAAGTGTTAATAAAGGTCATTTAACCCGTTCCCTAATAAAAGTTTGAATCACCCCCCTTTTCCCATAAAAAAAATAAAACAGTGTAAATAAAAATAAACATATGTGGTATCACCGCATGCGTAAATGTAATTAAACCGCACGGTCAATGGCGTACACGTGAAAAAATTCCAAAGTCCAAAAAAATGTATTTTGGTCACTTTTTATACCATTAAAAAATTAATAAAAAGTGATCAAAAAGTCCGATCAAAATATCATACCAATAAAAACTTAATATCACGGCGCAAAAAATGAGCCCTCATACCGCCCTGTACGTGGAAAAATAAAAAAGTTATAGGGGTCAGAAGATGACATTTTTAAACGTATAAATTTTCCTGCATGCAGTTATGATTTTTTCCAGAAGTCCGACAAAGTCAAACCTATGTAAGTAGGGTATCATTTTAACCATATGGACCTACAGAATAATGATAAGGTGTCATTTTTACCGAAATATGCACTGCGTAGAAACGGAAGCCCCCAAAAGTTACAAAATGGCGTTTTTTCTTCGATTTTGTCGCACAATGATTTTCTTTTCCGTTTTGTCGTGAATATTTGGGTAAAATGACTGATGTCACTGCAAAGTAGAATTGGTGACGCAAAAAATAAGCCATAATATGGATTTTTAGGTGTAAAATTGAAAGGGTTATGATTTTTAAAAGGTAAGGAGGAAAAAACGAAAGTGCAAAAACGGAAAAACCCGATAAAAGGGTTAATTAGCACAGCACAGGCAGTTGTGATGATGGTACTGCATCTTGCATTGAGTCTTGTAGAAAGCAGACCTAAAGTGTCTAAAGCCCCTCTGCTAGGCCATGGTATTCAACTGTACCTGAGTTCTATGGACAGGGAAGCAGTAATAAGTGGTGTAAGCAGGCATCCTTAACCATACAGTTTGTGTACAGTAAGTGGGCCCTGTCAAAGACGACACCTCTGCTCCTCTGCTAGCTATGCTGTTAATCGTAGGAAAACTAATGACTAACTTTATAGATAGAAGTTGGTATAGTATTCAACATTCATTTCCAGCAATATAAACACCTGACAGGTGTGCCTGAGCAGAATCTGGAAGAACAATCAATTACATATTTCATAAAGTATGTCCTAAAGTACACTGCTCAAAAAAAATAAAGGGAACACTTAACAATGTAAGTCCAAGTCAATCACACTTCTGTGAAATCACACTGTCCACTCAGGAAGTAACATTAATTGACAATCAATTTCACATGCTGTTGTGCAAATGAAACAGACAACAAGTGGAAATTATAGGTAATTAGCAAGACACACCCAATAAAGGAGTGGTTCTGCAGGTGGTGACCTCAGACCACTTCTCAGTTCTTATGCATCCTGATGTTTTGGTCACCTTTTAATGCTGGTGGTGCTTTCACTCTAGTGGTAGCATGAGACAGAGTCTACAACCCACACAAGTGACTCAGGTAGTGCAGCTCATCCAGGATGGCACATCAATGGAAGCTGTGGCAAGAAGGTTTGCTGTGTCTGTCAGCATAGTGTCCAGAGCGTGGAGGCACTACCAGGAGACAGGCCAGTACATCAGGAGACGTGGAGGAGGCCATAAGAGGGCAACAACCCTGCAGCAGGACCGCTACTTCTGCCTTTGTGCAAGGAGGAGCCCTTCCAGAGCCCTGCAAAATGACCTCCAGCAGACCACAAATGTGCATCTGTCCACTCAAACGGTCAGAAACAGACTCCATGAAGGTGGTTGATGTCCACAGTTGGAGGTTGTGCTTACAGCCCAACGCCGTGCAGGATGTTTGTCATTTGCAAGAGAACACCAAGATTGGCAAATTCACCACTGGTGCCCTGTGCTTTTCACCGATGAAAGCAGGTTCACACTGAGCACATGTGACAGACGTGACAGAGTCTGGAGATGCCGTGGAGAACGTTCTGCTGCCTGCAACATCCTCCAGCATGAACGGTTTGGCAGTGGGTCAGTAATGGTGTGGGGTGGCATTTCATTCAGGGGCCGCACAGCCCTTCATGTGCTTGCCAGAGGTAGCCTGACTGCCATTAGGTACAGAGATGAGATCCTCAGACCCCTTGTGAGACCATATGCTGGTGCGGTTGGCCCTAGGTTCCTCCTAATGCAAGACAATGCTAGACCCCATGTGGCTGGAGTGTGTCAGCAGTCCCTGCAAGAGGAAGGCGTTGATGCTATGGGCTGGCTCCCCAGGTCTGAATCTGATTGAGCGCATCTGGGACATCATGTCTCACTCCATCCACCAACGCCACCTTGCACCTCAGATTGTCCAGGAGTTGGTGGATGCTTTAGTCCAGGTCTGGGAGGACATCCCTCAGGAGACCATCCGCCACCTCATCAGGAGCATGCCCAGGTGTTGTAGGGAGGTCATATTGGCAGGTGGAGGCCAAACACACTACTGAGCCTCATTTTGACTTGTTTTAAGGACATTACATCAAAGTTGGATCAGCCTGTAGTGTGGTTTTTCACTGTGATTTTGAGTGTGACTCCATATCCAGACCTCCATGGGTTGATAAATTTGATTTCCATTGATAATTTTTGTGTGATTTTGTTGTCAGCACGTTCAACTATGTAAAGACGAAAGTATTTCATACGATTAGTTCATTCATTCAGATCTAGGATGTGTTATCTTAGTGTTCCCTTTATTTTTTTGAGCAGTGTATATTGCCCTTAGTACATCTATGGAACAAGATATTGAGAGCTTTCTACTATACATTAGCAAAAACCCCAAGATCTCTTCTACATTTCTGTGTTATATCAAAAATCTACAATCTGTTTTGTACATCTTGGAAAATAATTTGTTTTTGCTGCAATTTAATGGCTAAAGATGCAGCAATTTTGTTACTGTTGATGGAAAGACCTGATTTTCTAAAGGTTAAAAAAAAAATACGATCAGATTTTTGTGAAGTCCTAATAACCGTGTTAAACCGTGTGCTTTCCATAACTGCTGTATAAACAATATATAGCCATGCCATGTACTGTTACTGTGCCCTTGTAGCTTCTGGTCTGTCATGTTTCACTAAAGTAACAATTGCTAGTTGGTATATACTCTGCTTAAAAAGTTGTAAATATAATAAACATTAAAGGGATACTCCGGTGGAAAACTTTTTTTTTTTTTTTTTTTATCAACTGGTGCCAGAAAGTTAAACAGATTTGTAAATTACTTCTATTAAAAAATCATAATCCTTCCAGTACTTATTACCTGCTGAATACTACAGAGGAAATTCTTTTCTTTTTGGAACACAGAGCTCTCTGCTGACATCACAAGCACAGTGTTCTCTGCTGACATCTCTGTCCATTTTAAGAACTGTCCAGAGTAGGAGAAAATCCCCATAGAAAACATATGCTTCTCTGGACAGTTCCTAAATGGACAGAGATCTCAGCAGAGAGCACTGTGCTCATGATGTCAGCAGAGAGCACTGTGTTCCAGAAAGAAAATAATTTTCCCTGAAGTATTCAGCAGCTAATAAGTACTGGAAGGATTAAGATTTTTTTTTTAATATAAGTAATTTACAAATCTGTTGAACTTTCTGGCACCAGTTGATTAAAAAAAAAAAAATTCCACTGGACTACCCCTTTAACTTACCTTCTGCCGCTCCCCTGGTGCCACTGATATCGTCATCCTGTCCTTCTTTAATTTTGGCAATTTGTTCTTTGAGCTTTTCTGTGGAATCAGTACAGACAGAAGAGCTTTTGCTTCCAACACACATGAGTGAGCTATGGACACGCATGACTCTGTGGCTGGTTCTCCGATTGTTGTTCCTTGGATAACTTTTGGTATAACCACTGCATACTGGAAACATCCAAAAAGATCTGCTGATTCAGAGATGCTTTGACTCAAAGATACTTAGTTCTGTACACCTATGTATTTTCACTGCTTTTAACACATCAACTTTAACCCCTTAAGGACTCAGGGTTTTTCCGTTTTTGCACTTTCGTTTTTTCCTCCTTACCTTTTAAAAATCCTAACCCTTTCAATTTTCCGCCTAAAAATCCATATTATGGCTTATTTTTTGCGTCGCCAATTCTACTTTGCAGTGACATTAGTCATTTTACCCAAAAATGCACCACAAAATGGAAAAAAAAAATCATTGTGCGACAAAATCGAAAAAAAAAGCCATTTTGTAACTTTTGGCGGCTTCCGTTTCTACACAGTGCATATTTCTGTAAAAATTATACCTTATCATTATTCTGTAGGTCCATACGGTTAAATGATACCCTACTTATATAGGTTTGATTTAGTCGCACTTCTGGAAAAAATCATAACTACATGCAGGAAAATTTATACGTTTAAAAATGTCATCTTCTGACCCCTATAACTTTTTTATTTTTCCACGTACAGGGCGGTATGAGGACTCATTTTTTGCGACGTGATCTGAAGTTTTTATCTGTATGATTTTTGTTTTGATCGGACTTTTTGATCACTTTTTATTCATTTTTTAATGGTATAAAAAGTGACCAAAAATGCGAATTTTGGAATTTTTTTGCACGTACGCCATTGACTGTGCGGTTTAATTAATTATATATTTTTATAGTTCGGACATTTACGCACGCGGCGATACCACATATGTTTATTTTTTATTTTTTTTTACACTGTTTTATTTTTTTTATGGGAAAAGGGGGGTGATTCAAACTTTTATTAGGGAAGGGGTTAAATGACCTTTATTAACACTTTTTTTTTACTTTTTTTTTGCAGTGTTATAGGTCCCATAGGGACCTATAACACTGCACACACTGATCTCTCATCCTGATCACAGGCGTGTATTAACACGCCTGTGATCAGTGTTATCAGCGCGTGACTGCTCCTGCCTGGATCTCAGGCACGGAGCAGTCATTCGCAGAGCGGACACCGAGGAGGCAGGTAAGGGCCCTCCCGGTGTCCTGCAAGCTGTTCGGGATGCCGCGATTTCACCGCGGCGGTCCCGAACTGCCCGACTGAGCAGCCGGGTCACTTTCACTTTCACTTTAGAAGCGGCGGTCAGGCGGCTTCTAAAGGGTTAATACCGCACATCGCCGCGATCGGCGATGTGTTGTATTAGCCGCTGGTCCCGGCCGTTGATGAGCACCGGGACCGACGTGATATCATGCGGGATCGCGGCGCGAGCCCACTTCATATCGCGGAAGCCGGCGCAGGACGTAAATATACGTCCTGCGTCGTTAAGGGGTTAAGAACTGACTGTTCACTTGATGCCTAAGATATCTCATCTCTTTACAGGTGCCATTGTAATGGGAAGTTCACAAGTTAAAGGGGTACTCCGGTGGAATTTTTTTTTCTTTTTTTATCAACTGGTGCCAGAAAGTTAAACAGATTTGTAAATGAATTCTAAAATTTTAATCCTTCCATTACTTATCAGAAGTTGGAAGTTCTTTTCTTTTTTTAATTTATTTTCTGTCTGACCACAGTGCTTTCTGCTGACACATCTGTCCATGTCAGGAACTGTCCAGAGGATGAGAGGTTTGCTATGGGGATTTGCTTCTGCTTTAGGCAGTTCCTGACATGGACAGAGGTGTCAGCAGTGTAATTGATATGCTTAGGAAGGATCTGTGCTTGTCTTGGGGCTAAATGGCTATGTTGTGAGATTATCATAACTCTAAGTTTTTTTTGTGAACTGTGAGGTCACTTTTTTCACTGCCACACATCAGCCACCCCACCCATTGAAACACACTTATAATCCTTTCCATGCAATAGACCATTGTTTTCTGACCAGGCTGATGCAAAACCACAATTCACTGCAGAATAACCTCTACCCCACCCCACCTTGCCCACCTAGCAGTTGCTCTACCCATTGAAGCAAAGACAGGCTCCCTCTGAACACCTGACTAGTGGTGTAACCAGGGAAAACCTGAGATGAAAGTCATTTTGTATGCTGTTAAAAAATAAACTTTGGAGCAAAAATCACAGAAGAGTTGTGAGACCACCATGAAACACAAGTACAGACACTATATTATCAACTACACTAACTTTACAGCCCCTGTAGCATAGTCAAATAAAAATTAATGTTATGTCTGATCATTATATCCAAGCAAATATTTATTGTGCATCAAGATGAAAAGATTGGTGCAAGGGAAAAGGACAAGTACATTTAGCGTTAGTTATTTAAAAATGACAAAACTGTAAAATAGTTTTAGCACTCAATTTACTTCTATATGCAGGAACATTGACTTCTCCTTTAACTATTTAAATAAGCAATAAATTATGGATAGAAATGGATAAATATCATTGAACCAATTCAGATAATTATTATCAGTAGTACAAATAATCCTGCGGGAGTTGACTTTATTTTTAAACTAAATTGGCTAAAATGGGTTCAAGCCAGCCAGTAGCTAATGGAGACATGTAATGGAGATGAATACGTTCTTGATGAGACTGGTTGTGAAACAAGCCTGGTTACTTTATATGTTATAAATATTGTGTCCTGGCATTTCACATGTAATTGGTTGCATGCGGCCCAGTGATGAAGTGAATAGGGTTTATAATTACTTACGTAGCTTATTTTGTGCATGAAGGATATGAAGAGGAGGTACGAGGTGGAAACCTTTATACATGAATTACTATGCTAAGCAGCTCTCTTCCAAAATGACCTGTGTGCACTGTCTAGTGCTTTTTATTGGAGGTTATACCCCTGTAGGTCAACGCTTGGCCCCTTAAAAAGCCTTGATAGATGACTAGAAAGTTCAGCCCAACCAGAATATCCTTTCAAAGGGAGGGAACCCATCTGCAGACAGCTATATTAAAGTTCTTGTCCTTCTTTAGTACAGAACAGGATGGTTGGCTCATTGAGAGGATTTTGATGTAGGTTGGAGTGTGTAATGTTCTTCCTTGGGAAGACCCCCTTGTTTTCTTCATCTTGAGGCAGTTCATTTAGTTCTTTAGTGAGAAATGAGGAACCTACCAATAAACATGTCATTGTGGGACTCAAGCTTTAGGTATAAGTAGTATATCTGAAATGACAGAAAATGCATAGGACAATAATAATGCCACACACCCCAGTCTGAACCACTGAGTAATGTCAATTTGACTTGCTGGAAGTGATTGTCTCAGGGAAAATATGCATTTGTTTTAGTTGAGATATGTTGAAATCCCAATGATAATTGTAACAGAAAAAAATCCATATAACTGAAACAAGTTAGAAAAGATGTCATCCCCAAATCCCCCATTAAGATGAATATACAGTTCAGAAGAATGTGCATGTCATTTTAGGAGAGATGAGGGGGAACAGTTTGCAGACAGCTCAGTTATTTCTTATACTAGGGAAGATGGTGGATTAATATTGCAAAACATCCAGCATACTGTGATCATTTCCCTGCAATTAAGCGGTTGGTTTAAAGGAGTACTCCTCCCCTAGACATCTTATCCCCTATCCAAAGATTGGGGATAAGATGTCTGATCACGGGGGTCCCGCCGCTGGGGACCTCCACGATCTCCCTGCTGTACCTGGTGTTTGTTTAGAGCGTCGGGTGCAACTCGCACGCTAGTGACGTCATGGCCATGCCCCACTCGTGACATCACGACCAAGTCCCTTCAATGCAAGTCTATGAGAGGGGCGTGACGAACGCCCCTCCCGTAGACTTACATTGAGGGGGCGTGACATCACGAGCGTGGTGTGGCAGTGACATCACGAGCCTCCGCCCCGTAGCGCCAGTCATTCGGCACGGAGCGAAGTGCACCGGATGTCTGGAGTGCTGCAGCCGAGATTGCGGGGGTCCCCAGCAATCAGACATCTTATCCCCCATTTTTTTCATAGGGGATAAGATGTCTAGGGACAGAGTACCCCTTTAATGATGTTCACATGGCAGATCTCCTCATTAAACCAAAGTCTAAATCAAATAGATGCTATATTTTTTGCAGGTAAATTTGCCAGTTTTAGTATTGATTTGTTGCAGATATTTACTGCAGATTTTTACTGTGGAGTATGTAAATTGAAATAAAAAGGATATTAATAAAGAAAAAACTATGTGCTAAAAATCTGCAACAATTTAATGTAAAACTTAGATTTGTTGCAGATATGTCATGCTGCAAATATAACAAGGCTATCCAACCTTTCAAATTTGTAGTTCTGTCCTCCAGATAGTCCATCAATTTTACATTGGTGTAGGTTCAACACAATCCCCAATGATCAGCTGTTTGAAGTGGCCATGGCACTCATGCGAGCCTGTGCAGCCTCTCCATTGTTTACTGTGGCTTGTCTTGCAATCGTTGTACTTTTTGGGACAGTAGAGCAAAGAACTACAGCGTTGCATGTGAACTAGACAGAGGATAGGCCATTGATCTGAATAAGTTACAAAACCCCTTAAAATCTGCACCATAGGTCAATATACTCATAGATTCTGTGCAAATTTTTTTCATGAAATCTCATACACTGCTTTTTTTTGTATGTGAACATACCCAAAAGTGGAGGCAGAACATTTTTCATTTTTAAATCTTGTCACTTGGGATTACGTATTGTACATATTGTATGAAGTCCTCAGTACAAGGAACTGTGTGGAAATGAACTTTCGTTATGAAGGGAATAAAGCGTAAAATGAATTCTGACCTTTGATTAATTGGTGTGATTCGTGGCTGAAGTCTGAAGATAAATGTGTTGTTTGTTTATCTCTTACAATACTTTTTGTTCAAGGTAATTTTCTTCTCGATTTGTCAGATCTAAACCACTTTGTAGATGACTATAATTAGGAAATGATTTCCCACTTTAATTAAACTCCCATAGCATTGCTGTTGTGCTCCACAGCTTGTAGGAGTCAGGTACCTGAGAACCATTTAGCTGTCTCCATGTTTCTGTAGCTTAATCATTGTTATTGTGCCATGTTTGTGTGATGCATGGGAGGTGGTGACAGATTGACAGATTTACAAACAATGGCCTCTAGTGTTTTGAGGCCTATGAGTTTGAGTGAAAGTCTACAGCTTTTCCTTTTTCCCAGGGTAAAAGGTCTGTGTTAGGTGACCCAGATTTACTCTGCCTATAATGTGATATGCTGGTTAATTAGTGTATGTGTGTGGATTTTATGTTTTATACGTGGCTCTTTTTTATGTCTACACTTTCTTACTGTCTGTTTTTACACAACTACAGAAGCAAAAGTGGTTGTTGTAGGCACCTATGATGTTGTATAAACCATGAATGTATGAACATATAAGTCATATTGTATCGCTATGATGTATTTAGATAGAATCATTTACACATAGCACAGTTTTTTTTATGTAAATGCAAAGAAGCTCCAAGCCAGAGGAACAATAGCTAAATATTAGTGGTTTTCCCATGAGAGCTGTTAAACTCCTTTTGGTTGATATATTAGGGTTAATGTAAAAGGGTTAGCACTAGGGATCGACCGATATCGTTTTTTTAGGGCCGATACCGATAATCGGTGCAGGTTAGGGCCGATAGCCGATAACTTATACCGATATTGCGGTATAAGTTATCGGCTATTTAACCCCCTGCGACACCGCTGCAGATCATTGATTTAAAGCGGGCGCTTTAAATCAATCATCTGCAGTGGCTTTTGCAGGGCCATAGACCGCCGCCGCCACCACGCGCTTCTCTCCCCTACCTGTCTGGGTGGTCCGGGCCATCCATCCATCGTTCATGTAGTGTCCGGGGGCGTTCCGGGTGGAGGGTGGTCCGGTCCGGGCTGTCCTTCTTCTCCGGCGGTCATCTTCTCCACTCCGGGCAGGCTCCGGCCTAGTACGCTGCATAGACGTCGCTGCGCAGTGACGCCCGTGCGCAGCGACGCACCTGACGTCACGGCATAGCGGCGTCTATGCAGCGTACTAGGCCGGAGCCTGCCCGGAGTGGAGAAGAAGACCGTGGGAGAAGAAGGACAGCCCGGACCGGACCACCCTCCACCCGGAACGCCCCCGGACACTACATGAAGGAAGGATGGCCTGGACCACCCCCATTACGGGTAAGTTTAATTTTTTTATTGACTCGGAGGGTGGGGGAGGGGCCCGACCGGTATAGCGGTATGGGAAAAAATCCATACCGGTATACCGCCTAGCATCAGGGTGGGTCGGTGGTGTGGTGCGGCGGGTCGAGGGGGTGGCGGTCGCGGTGCGGTGGGGGCGGTGCGGGGGGTGGGGCATTATCAGCTTATCGGCAAGATAATTGCCGATACCGATAATGCCCAAAATCGTGATTATCGGCCGATAATATCGGCCATACGGATAATCGATCGATCCCTAGTTAGCACATATGGATGCCTTCTACGAGAGCCAAAAGCTACTAGCTCTAGTGGTGGACGGGTGTAACCATCTGCCAGGAACATTTCAGCTGCTTGTAGCAATCTGCTTATAACTATTGGGTCCACATTCACAGAAAGCGGTGGTTCTGCTAAAAAATAAATTTAGGTTCAGAAAGCCACTCAAAATTGATTTAAGGACTTACCTAGATGTCTGTACTGGTTACTTAGCATATGTGGAAAAGTAAGAAGTTAGACTCTTCTCTACTTTCTTGAAAATAATGCACCAGAGGTCCTTGTAATAAATGATATAAAGGCTAGCTTTTCTTGACTCTTGTGGCCAGAATGTGAGTGGCTTTCTCGAAGCCAGTACTTATTATGCCTTCCTGTTGTAACCAGTAGGATTCATACGATTTTTTTTTAAAGTACTTCAGGCTTGCTGTTTAACTGGTGCTGATCATGTCCGTGTGCTTAAATCCTGATTTTCATCCTTTTATGGCTCCTAATTTTCTCTATTATGTTTCTCACATTGCATGCAGTTCACTGAGGAGGGGAGGAGGAGAGGGTGTTCCTTTGTTTGCCCTCACATCTCATGTGGGAGCTTCCTCCCTCACTCCTCAGAGCTGACAACTGGCTGATTGACAAGTCGGGGGTATGCAAAGAGCCTTGCTTGTCCCACCCACACTTCCTGTATTTTGTCTTAATATAATAGCTTCATGGACAGGCAGTGTTCTGTACAGTGTAGGGACCTCTAGTGGTAAGAAGTATGGAGCATTCCCCCCCCCCCTCCCCCCCAAAAAATATATACACATTTTTTTATGTCAGTATCCATTTAAAGTTTATACAAAAAATATACGGTGCATCTTGTCGTCTGCTTCCGCCACTATATATTATGGGTAATGGTTCCTATATTTACCCTCCTTTACCCTTAAAAATAAATTGCTGTAAATTTTATAAAATGTTTGATATGAAAATGTTGACTTTAAAGATGTTATATATAGAGTAGTTTGCTCTAAAATACAATGAAATGAAAAGATCTGGATTGTTGAAGCAATTTTCTTCGCTCCTGTAAAGATCAACAATGAACAAAGAAAAGCAACTTTTACCTTTGAACCTTATTGTGGTTTTCATAGGATACATATTAGGTATATGTTGATGAAGTACCTGCGTTTGACTCCACTAACTGCTAAAATTGAAGATAACTATTGTTTAATAGATTAAAATGTGTTGACCGCGAACATTTGCCTTAACCTTTGTTCTCCACATACAGCAATGTCAACTACTAAGGTCTCTGGTTGTGATTAAAGTTAGGCTGCACTGAAAGGCAGTCTTTGTAAACATGGAACACATCTGTCTTTAGCGTTTTCTCCCATGCTCTGAAATTCCATTGTTTTCACAATCACTAAAGACATGGAAGTTTTATCTTTTTTTCACAACAATACAGTAGAAAAAGCTGTATACAATATATCCCTTGTGTCATCCGGTATATTGCAGTAATGGACCATTCCATAAATCTGCTGCTGAAACAGAATCTTACGTCAGTTTATGGGAACTTCTGAATGTGGACAGCACTAAATATTCTTAATGATCTTTGAATATGTATGAAGAAGAATAGAATAGGATCAAAATTATTTTATTCTTCAGGCCCACCGAGGAAGTCTTATATTGAGAAGATTTTCTTAGACTCTTTTCTGTTGCATTTTCTGTTTATTTATTAATTCCTTTGCTATAATATTTAGTGTTTGGTTTATAATTGAAAAAGCAAAAGAGAGATACAAATTAATTGGTAGATTCCTCCCATTTGGGGTAGCCAGCCTAAGTAAACTCCTCTCTTATAGACCCATGGGAATAAATACATTTAGGAATATATTGTCACGATGCCGGCTGGCAGGTAGTGGATCCTCTGTGCCAGAGAGGGATTGGCGTGGACCGTGCTAGTGGACCGGTTCTAAGCCACTACTGGTTTTCACCAGAGCCCGCCGCAAAGCGGGATGGTCTTGCTGCGGCGGTAGTGACCAGGTCGTATCCACTAGCAACGGCTCACCTCTCTGGCTGCTGAAGATAGGCGCGGTACAAGGGAGTAGGCAAAAGCAAGGTCGGACGTAGCAGAAGGTCGGGGCAGGCAGCAAGGATCGTAGTCAGGGGCAACGGCAGAAGGTCTGGAAACACAGGCAAGGAACACACAAGGAACGCTTTCACTGGCACTAAGGCAACAAGATCCGGCAAGGGAGTGCAGGGGAAGTGAGGTGATATAGGGAAGTGCACAGGTGAAACACACTAATTGGAACCACTGCGCCAATCAGCGGCGCAGTGGCCCTTTAAATCGCAGAGACCCGGCGCGCGCGCGCCCTAGGGAGCGGGGCCGCGCGCGCCGGGACAGAACAGACGGAGAGCGAGTCAGGTAGGGGAGCCGGGGTGCGCATCGCGAGCGGGCGCTACCCGCATCGCGAATCGCATCCCGGCTGGCAGCGGAATCGCAGCGCCCCGGGTCAGAGGACGTGACCGGAGCGCTGCCGCGGGGAGAGTGAAGCGAGCGCTCCGGGGAGGAGCGGGGACCCGGAGCGCTCAGCGTAACAGTACCCCCCCCCTTGGGTCTCCCCCTCTTCTTGGAGCCTGAGAACCTGAGGAGCAGACTTTTGTCTAGGATGTTGTCCTCAGGTTCCCAGGATCTCTCTTCAGGACCACAACCCTCCCAGTCCACTAAAAAAAAATTTTTCCCTCTGACCTTTTTGGCAGCTAAAATTTCTTTGACCGAGAAGATGTCCGAGGAGCCGGAAACAGGAGTGGGAGGAACAGATTTGGGAGAAAAACGGTTGAGGATGAGTGGTTTGAGAAGAGAGACGTGAAAGGCATTAGGGATACGAAGAGAGGGAGGAAGAAGAAGTTTATAAGAGACAGGATTAATTTGACACAAAATTTTGAAAGGACCAAGATAGCGTGGTCCCAACTTGTAGCTAGGGACACGGAAGCGGACATATTTAGCGGAGAGTCATACCTTGTCTCCAGGGGAAAAAACGGGGGGAGCTCTTCTTTTCTTATCCGCGAACTTCTTCATGCGTGATGAAGCCTGTAAGAGAGAATTTTGGGTCTCTCTCCATATGATGGAAAGGTCACGAGAAATTTCATCCACAGCGGGCAGACCAGAGGGCAAGGGAGTAGGGAGGGGGGGAAGAGGGTGACGGCCGTACACCACGAAAAATGGGGATTTGGAGGAAGACTCAGAGACCCTGAAGTTATACGAGAATTCGGCCCATGGGAGGAGATCTGCCCAGTCATCCTGGCGGGAGGAAACAAAATGTCGCAAATAATCACCCAAGATCTGGTTAATCCTTTCTACTTGTCCATTGGACTGGGGATGATATGCAGAAGAAAAATTTAATTTAATCTTGAGTTGTTTACAGAGAGCCCTCCAGAATTTAGACACGAATTGGACGCCTCTATCCGAGACAATCTGCGTAGGCAACCCGTGAAGACGAAAAATGTGTACAAAAAATTGTTTAGCCAACTGAGGCGCAGAAGGAAGACCAGGAAGAGGGATGAAATGTGCCATTTTGGAGAATCGATCAACGACCACCCAAATAACAGTGTTGCCACGGGAAGGGGGTAAATCAGTAATAAAATCCATACCAATCAGAGACCAAGGCTGTTCGGGGACAGGCAGAGGATGAAGAAAACCAGCGGGCTTCTGGCGAGGAGTCTTATCCCGGGCACAGATAGTGCAGGCTCGCACAAAGTCCACAACATCCGTCTCCAGAGTCGGCCACCAATAGAAGCGGGAGATGAGTTGCACAGATTTCTTGATACCCGCATGACCTGCGAGATGGGAGGAGTGACCCCATTTGAGGATTCCGAGGCGTTGGCGAGGAGAAACAAAGGTCTTTCCTGGAGGAGTCTGCCTGATGGAGGCAGGAGAAGTGGAGATCAGGCAGTCAGGTGGAATGATGTGTTGCGGAGAGAGTTCAACTTCTGAGGCATCCGAGGAACGAGAGAGAGCATCGGCCCTAATGTTCTTATCGGCAGGACGAAAGTGAATCTCAAAATTAAATCGGGCAAAGAACAGAGACCACCGGGCCTGGCGAGGATTCAGCCGTTGGGCAGACTGGAGGTAGGAGAGGTTCTTGTGGTCGGTGTAGATAATAACAGGAGAACTTGATCCCTCCAGCAGATGCCTCCATTCCTCAAGTGCTAATTTAATGGCTAGAAGCTCTCGATCCCCGATGGAGTAGTTCCTCTCCGCTGGAGAGAAGGTCCTAGAGAAAAAACCACAAGTGACAGCATGCCCGGAAGAATTTTTTTGTAGAAGAACAGCTCCAGCTCCCACTGAGGAGGCATCAACCTCCAATAGGAAGGGTTTGGAAGGGTCAGGTCTGGAGAGGACGGGAGCCGAAGAAAAGGCAGACTTGAGTCGTTTAAAGGCGTCTTCTGCTTGAGGAGGCCAGGACTTGGGATCAGCATTTTTTTTGGTTAAAGCCACGATAGGAGCCACAATGGTAGAAAAATGTGGAATAAATTGCCTGTAATAATTGGCGAACCCCAAAAAGCGTTGGATAGCACGGAGTCCGGAGGGGCGTGGCCAATCTAAGACGGCAGAGAGTTTGTCTGGATCCATCTGTAGTCCCTGGCCAGAGACCAAATATCCTAGAAAAGGAAGAGATTGGCATTCAAACAGACATTTCTCAATTTTGGCATAGAGTTGGTTGTCACGAAGTCTCTGAAGAACCATACGGACATGCTGGCGGTGTTCTTCTAGATTGGCAGAAAAAATTAGGATATCGTCCAGATATACAACAACACAGGAGTATAACAGATCACGAAAAATTTCATTGACAAAGTCTTGGAAGACGGCAGGGGCGTTGCACAGTCCAAAGGGCATGACCAGATACTCAAAGTGTCCATCTCTGGTGTTAAATGCTGTTTTCCACTCGTCCCCCTCTCTGATGCGAATGAGGTTATAGGCGCCTCTTAAGTCCAATTTAGTGAAGATGTGGGCACCTTGGAGGCGATCAAAGAGTTCAGAGATGAGGGGTAAGGGGTAGCGGTTCTTAACCGTGATTTTATTAAGACCGCGGTAGTCAATGCAAGGACGTAAGGAGCCATCTTTTTTGGACACAAAGAAAAATCCGGCTCCGGCAGGAGAGGAGGATTTACGGATAAAGCCCTTTTTTAGATTCTCCTGGACGTATTCGGACATGGCAAGAGTCTCTGGGGCAGAGAGAGGATAAATTCTGCCCCGGGGTGGAGTAGTGCCCGGGAGGAGGTCGATAGGGCAATCATAAGGCCTGTGAGGAGGTAGAGTCTCAGCTTGTTTTTTGCAGAAAACATCCGCGAAGTCCATATAGGCCTTAGGGAGACCGGTTACTGGAGGAACCACAGAGTTACGGCAAGGGTTACTGGGAACCGGTTTTAGACAGTTCTTGGAACAAGAGGACCCCCAACTCTTGATCTCCCCAGTGGACCAATCCAGGGTAGGGGAATGAAGTTGAAGCCAGGGAAGTCCAAGGAGAATTTCCGAGGTGCAATTGGGGAGGACCAAAAGTTCAATCCTCTCATGATGAGATCCGATGCTCATAAGAAGGGGCTCCGTGCGGAAACGTATGGTACAGTCCAATCTTTCATTATTTACACAATTGATGTAGAGGGGTCTGGCGAGACTGGTCACCGGGATGTTGAACCTGTTGACGAGAGAGGCCAAAATAAAATTTCCTGCAGATCCAGAGTCCAAGAAGGCCACTGTAGAGAAGGAGAAGGCAGAGGCAGACATCCGCACAGGCACAGTAAGACGTGGAGAAGCAGAGTAGACATCAAGGACTGTCTCACTTTTGTGCGGAGTCAGCGTACGTCTTTCCAGGCGGGGAGGACGGATAGGACAATCTCTCAGGAAGTGTTCGGTACTAGCACAGTACAGGCAGAGGTTCTCCATACGGCGTCGTGTCCTCTCTTGAGGTGTCAGGCGAGACCGGTCGACCTGCATAGCCTCCACGGCGGGAGGCACAGGAACAGATTGCAGGGGACCAGAGGAGAGAGGAGCCGAGGAGGAGAAACGCCTCGTGCGAACAGAGTCCATATCTTGGCGGAGTTCCTGACGCCTTTCGGAAAAACGCATGTCAATGCGAGTGGCTAGGTGAATAAGTTCATGTAGATTAGCAGGAATTTCTCGTGCGGCCAGAACATCTTTAATGTTGCTGGATAGGCCTTTTTTGAAGGTCGCGCAGAGGGCCTCATTATTCCAGGACAATTCTGAAGCAAGAGTACGGAATTGTACGGCATACTCGCCAACGGAAGAATTACCCTGGACCAGGTTCAACAGGGCAGTCTCAGCAGAAGAGGCTCGGGCAGGTTCCTCAAAGACACTTCGGATTTCCGAGAAGAAGGAGTGTACAGAGGCAGTGACGGGGTCATTGCGGTCCCAGAGCGGTGTGGCCCATGACAGGGCTTTTCCGGACAGAAGGCTGACTACGAAAGCCACCTTAGACCTTTCAGTGGGAAACAGGTCCGACATCATCTCCAGATGCAGGGAACATTGGGAAAGAAAGCCACGGCAAAACTTAGAGTCCCCATCAAATTTATCCGGCAAGGATAAGCGTATCCCAGGAGCGGCCACTCGCTGCGGAGGAGGTGCAGGAGCTGGCGGAGGAGATGACTGCTGAAGCTGTGGTAGTAACTGTTGTAGCATAACGGTCAGTTGAGACAGCTGTTGGCCTTGTTGCGCTATCTGTTGTGACTGCTGGGCGACCACCGTGGTGAGGTCAGCGACAACTGGCAGAGGAACTTCAGCGGGATCCATGGCCGGATCTACTGTCACGATGCCGGCTGGCAGGTAGTGGATCCTCTGTGCCAGAGAGGGATTGGCGTGGACCGTGCTAGTGGACCGGTTCTAAGCCACTACTGGTTTTCACCAGAGCCCGCCGCAAAGCGGGATGGTCTTGCTGCGGCGGTAGTGACCAGGTCGTATCCACTAGCAACGGCTCACCTCTCTGGCTGCTGAAGATAGGCGCGGTACAAGGGAGTAGGCAAAAGCAAGGTCGGACGTAGCAGAAGGTCGGGGCAGGCAGCAAGGATCGTAGTCAGGGGCAACGGCAGAAGGTCTGGAAACACAGGCAAGGAACACACAAGGAACGCTTTCACTGGCACTAAGGCAACAAGATCCGGCAAGGGAGTGCAGGGGAAGTGAGGTGATATAGGGAAGTGCACAGGTGAAACACACTAATTGGAACCACTGCGCCAATCAGCGGCGCAGTGGCCCTTTAAATCGCAGAGACCCGGCGCGCGCGCGCCCTAGGGAGCGGGGCCGCGCGCGCCGGGACAGAACAGACGGAGAGCGAGTCAGGTAGGGGAGCCGGGGTGCGCATCGCGAGCGGGCGCTACCCGCATCGCGAATCGCATCCCGGCTGGCAGCGGAATCGCAGCGCCCCGGGTCAGAGGACGTGACCGGAGCGCTGCCGCGGGGAGAGTGAAGCGAGCGCTCCGGGGAGGAGCGGGGACCCGGAGCGCTCAGCGTAACATATATTTATTCCCATTGCCTGTTCTACTCGAGTTACTGAAGACACAAACAACTCAATGTCACTGATTATTTAATTACAATGACATTTGTCAAGGGGTAGGAGATATAAGCTAGAAATAAAATGATATGTTAGAAGCATGATTTATGGAAAGATGTAAGGATCTAAGCAATTTTGGGACAAATTGTGATGACTAGACGTCTTTATGAAAGCAAAAAGATCTTGTTGGGTTTGCCCAGTATGTAATGCTTAGTAACTACTAAAAGTGAGTCAAGGAAGGGTAACAGTTAACCTGATACAAGACTCATTGATGTACACAGGGAATGAAGGCTAGCTCATTTTGGCGAGAGTTATGGTAGCACAGTTTGCTTAAAAGGTTATTGCTGATTATACAAAAGGTGTCAGTTCACAGAGTTCTTCACAAATTGCTTGCATATGGTGCTGCCCATGCTGACCTTTGTCCACTACCAAAGGGCCTACAATAGACACCTGATTATATGGAGCATTGGAAAAGGTGGCCTGGCCTGATGTATCATGTTTTATTTTACACCATGTAAAAGGGACACGCCAAAATTAACTATGGTAAGAAGGAAAGCTTTAAGGGGCATTGTGATGCTCCATGCAGTGTTCTGCTAGAAATCTTTGGGCTCTGTCATTGCTTAGGCATGTTCCATCTAGACATAGTTGCAGGTCAAGCACAGCCTATAATGGTAATAGTGTTACATAATGGCCTCTTTCCGAATTATATCAGAATTTATGTTATTAGAACAGAGCTGTTGGTTGAAAAGATGTGTATAAGGTTAGTTCATAAAAGCATAAACTGGTCTGACACGCAGTCACAGTTAAATTTGCAAGCAACTTTAGCACAAAACTTTACCTTCACAAACTTGAAAAATGCTGTAGAATGCACTAGAATCTTCCACAGTTATTCAGTTAATGCACTGTTCAACCTTTGTGCTCTGTTCCAATGACCTATTACCTTTCATAGACACGAATAATACTGTAGCTAGTGTGTATTCATTATGATATAAAAAAGATTCACAGAACCTTTTAGTGAATGATCAGCAGATCATCTAGCATGAATGAAATGTCATTTCTTTATCTTTTTAGTTTGTAAATCAGTATGGGCATGGAGCTTCTTAAGTACAGATCCTTGTACAATGGACCTGTAATGTGGCAACAATAGGCCCTGTATCCTCAATGTTTAACCAATTTTTTAAAGAAAATATGTTCAAAACATGTGTTTACAAAGAGTTAGTCTTTCCTAGAAGCATTGCTATGGCCTATGGCTATAAGATGTTTGGCCTTGGGACTCCTTGTTCTGCTGTAAGGGCTGGCCATGTGGAATGGTTTTTCCCAATTAAAAGTCAATTTTGGCAAAAATTGTACTGACAATTTGGGGTAAAAAGAGTGCCCTTGGTCTTTAAATGTGCTTGTTATTTCAACAGATTGGAAAATCTCAGTGAATCCATCATCCTTTGTTGTTACTGAGATATTTACGAATAAGAAATAAAGTTCTCTCAGCTCACCTCCTCCACGGTCTGCAAGGACTCGAGCCCGGCCAGGCTTGATACTTGTAAGTGAATGAAGAAAGGTAGTCCAGCAGTCCCTTAAAACGTAGATCCTTTATTGCACTTTTCTTTAAAAATACAGAGCACACACCATGCACCTTCACCTGGTCAGCAAACTACTCCTCCTGAGATATTTACACTCACCTCATCACGTATAAACCATGTTTAGACTTAAATTGAAAACGAGTACAGATTTTTGGGAATAAATGCCCCCCCCCAAAAAAACATACTCCCTGCACGGAGTTTGTGTGGGCCTAGAGTCAGTAGGGAAATATGAAATGCCATACCCACATGGCAAGTATTTTTGTTTTTTGCATTTTTAGCCAGTTTTTCTAAATGTTCTAGGTATGACATTTTTTCAAATTGTTAATTATTTTCATCTGATAGGCTTCTAAAGGTGAAAAAAAAAGTTACAAAATGCCTTGTGTGCATATATATATATTGGTGTTTATTCTCAACATGTTCCCCCCTTCCTTCTTAAGAAATCATCGAGTTACCTGATAAATACAACACAGGGGCAAAAATGTAAAAAAAAACTGTATTATGGAGGAGAGCAATAAGTGGAAGTTTTTTGTGGTGTTTATTTTTTAGACCACATGAAGAGTTGTCTCTGTTTGTAGCCTTAGGGTGCGTTCACACGCTAGTAACTAGCAGCGTATTTTCCGCTGCGTGAAATCCGCTGCGAGTTACGCTACCATTGATTTAAATGAGTTCACAGACAGTCCGCAATAGTGTCAGATTTGCGGACTGTCCGCGGACCCATTCAAATGAATGGTAGCGTAACTCGCAGCGGATTTCACGCAGCGGAAAATCCGCTGCTAGTTACTAGCGTGTGAACGCACCCTTAAGGTTTTTTCCAAAGAATTTTGTATTGAAAAAAAGCTCAGGGTGGAATAAGAATAAGAAAAAAAATGAATTTACCTGCTGCTGATCCTCCACTGGTACCTTTCTGATGGAGCAGATTTCAGCTGCCAAGTACTTCCTGCTCTTCTCTTGACCCATAGGAAATGTTTGTTCAGCCACTTACTGGCTGTAGCAACTATATAGCCAAATATCTTATACCTCTATAAACATAGCTTAAAGGGCTGTCACGCCCCCTCCCATAGACTTACATCGAGGGGGTGGGGTGTGACAGCATGAGGGGGTGGGGCTATACAATCACAAGCTCCCGGTGCCGGCTCTAGCGTTGGGAAAAATTTGTTCCAAATGCTGAGCAGCGAAAAAGTACCCATTTAACATTTTTGTTCATATTTTGACACATTTTTATGTATTTTCATCCTATGTTCTAGTAGAGAGTTTCATACTGGTAGAAAACCTCCTACAGATGAACTTTAGTCATTATAAATGAGATTGCTTTGTTGAATAAAGCAGTAAGCTATAAATCGGGAGGGGTTCACAGGAAGCTCATGACATTACAGAGCATTGTCTACTGTATATAAATGGTGCATGTATAATATCGAAAGAACATCTGTCTTTGCAGCGGATACCAGTGCCTCATAATTTCAAATAAACGTCACCCTATGTTTTGAGAAAATGTTTTGGTTTGTTTACTTAGAACAATTAGCCTGGCTTACATTTCACGTTCTATTCCTGAAGCAGAAATAGGAGCTTTTCTGCACTTTTGGAATATGCTGTACTTGCACTAGAAGTCTGAGCTGGAATAGCACTGTGGTTTTGGCAGGAGCTGTGAAGATAATCTTTCATGTTAGCCCTTGAATATTTCAACACATTCAGCTGGGCTGATATCATGGATTGTATAATCACATAGGATTACATTTCAGAAGCATTGATAAATCCTGATGTTACCTCAGGCTTGTCATACTGACAATCTGATTTGTATTCCTATTGTTCCAGTAGCAGATGTATACACATATATTGGCAATGATTTCTGTCCCATTTTGTATTAAAATTTAATATTGGCAATGATTTCTGTCCCATTTTGTATTAAAATTTGAGAGCAAAATATATAAAAGTCTAAGGAAAAAGTACAAGAAATTCTGTAAAATGTTTAGAAATATTTATTTTTATTTTACACCAGGTTACTTACACTGTAGAACAAAGAAGCAGGAGATCCAGCACTATTCTTTGCAGCTTTATTGAAACACAGCACTCGGATAAAATCAGCCAACACATCAGACGCGTTTCGAGCGCATGCGCTCTTTTTCGGTGAAAAAGAGCGCATGCGCTCGAAACGCGTCTGATGTGTTGGCTGATTTTATCTGAGTGCTGTGTTTCAATAAAGCTGCAAAGAATAGTGCTGGATCTACTGCTTCTTTGTTCCACTATTGGGTGTTGGCTGGACACCGATCCGTGCACATTGGAGGGGTCTTGGTGAGCTGGACAAGTGTCTGTGAACTTTATTTACACTGTAGTATGTTTAAAAAAATATATATATATAGTAGAAGAACTCTTCTTGCTGATTTTTCTAGAAGTCCATGTCTTTTATATACTACTATAAATTACAGCAGCACCTGTAACTAGCATTATTTCTGTCTTGTTACATTGCTATTATTTGTTATTATCTCAGGTAACCAATATATATTTTCATCAAAGTAAAACAAAATGTCACCATTTGTCTCATTGCTGCTTATATTGCAATGTGATACATTGACTTAGCTTAAATCTTTAATGTTGTTATAAGTGGACGGCCAAAGGCTCCATATGGAGGGATGAATGAGCTGCTTAGTGACTGAAGCTCCCCTGAAGCTTCTGTTTGTAACTTTTCTTTCCAGAGAAATCATAAGAGATGGTTGAATAGAATTTAGGGTGTACATTTACACTGTTTGTGGTGTGGTGGAATTTTTCTTTATTTGAAAGGTTTACATCACCAATGGCAATATTGGCAATGAAATGGATGTGGCACCAGGAAAACTCCATACCAATATCAAAAATGTAAGTGATCGATCCTTTATAGGGAACAGCTAACATGAACCACAGTGGTTTAGCGGTTGGTGAGGTCGAAGCAGTCAGACCTCCACTGCTAAACACTGAGGATATCCTAGGTATATATCACAGATATCTTTAGTGAGATAAAACAGTTGACTCACCCTACACTTATTGTATAACATATAGCAAAAAAATCCCTTTTGCCGGCACTAAAGAAAGTTAATTTCTTAAAAGTCTTAGTATATCAGATCTAAAAACATCAAAACATAATATATGACATAAGAAATGCTGGAGAAACACACTTAAACCAACGCATTTTGGATCTAACTAACCTTTATTTCTAGACTATGATTAATTTTAAATATATGTTGGATCCGAAATGCATTAGTTAAGGGCATTTATCCAACGATTGTTATGTCACGTATCTTTGATGTTTTTGTAGCTGTTTTTTTTGATAGACGTTTAATACGGTACTTAAGATGTTATTCACAAAGTGATGACAAACAGGATCACTAACACTTTGGATAGGAGGAAAGGTTCTAAACCATTGAGAGTGAAGTCCAGGTGAGCTGATACTTATTTGATTGTTTTTGTATTTTTTTTTATAGCTTTTATGAATATCTAAAGGTGAGGAGAGAAATAATGGTAGGGTATATTTGCTTGATGTACACTTCACTTTTACTATTATAAAGGAGTATTGAGTTAATTTTTTTTAACTACAAAATGTGGTGTAGTGCTGATTGTTTCCAATTTTAAGGTATACAGTTTATTAAATAATTTACAAAGTAAAATAATTATTTGGAGAGAAATGTTAAATCCTGTAGCAGTAACTGCATAAATGTGAGTTATGTATCTAGTAAATTGCATTATGTAAATCCACACCTCTACGTAAGGCTAATTGTATGAAATTGATGTGTATGTGGTCGGGGGTCACAGAAGCTATAGAAATGCATAGACATTAGGGGCGACATTAATGATTTACAGACATCAATGAATAATGTTATTGCAGGAAGCTGGAACAGTAAAGTATACAAAAAGTCAACTCACAGTCTTGGTAAAAATAATGATTCAGTTACATTTTTTCCTTCTGTGGTAGTTTGCCAAGAAACATTGAGGAATGGATTTAAAAGTGATGTAAGATGTAATTCAGGGGCAGTTCTCATAGATTGGGACCTTCCTTGGCATGTTCACAATGCAGACCTTGTTTTATAGAGAATGGTCTGTAACATGTATGTAGGTTGGATAAATGCCCTTATTTAATATTATTGGGACTATAGGCAGAGTTTTCTTTTTACCACAAGTTATCCTAATGTTCAACACTTAAACATGTGAGAGCGGGGAAGTTTTATAGAAACAGCTTTGCTGTATATTTGGGTGCAGTAAGCGATTCTCGGGCCTTTTATAAGAAGAAACATCCAAATGTATTCAAAATCAGGTTGTAGAAAGTTGTTTCAAAAATTCATGTAAGAAATGGGCTCTGATAAATACTGCTCTGATTCTCAGGCTGCATGAAAGGTTTATTTTATACTTGTGTTTGTAGATATTTTTTCTCATGAAAAGTTCTAAACATCAGTCTGCATTAGGATCAAGGCCCTGTGTTTATTCGCCTCAATATTATTTACATATTTTCCAGGTTCACTTTCTAGAAATCTGTCTGACCTCATTTGCTTGTGGACTTTAATTTGGCTCGCTATGATGCTGGATTAAGTGTTATCTTCAGGTTAGGCCGTCAGTATAAACAGATTTTTATTTCTAGCTTTAGCGTTGCAAGTATTAGTTTAAGCTTTAGACTGCATTGCTGAGTTTTAACAGACTATAACAAGTATAAGGTACACTTTCACAGGTATAATAAGAGCTGTGTGTGAAGATACCTGTTTCTGTTAGATATTTATTGTATCAGACAAGACAGTGGTAGCAGAATAGACACTTTTTTTAATAGAATTCTTAAAGATACAAAAATGAAAAATTAGAGCTCACACAGCTGTATTACAGTTCTGTACAAGTACAATGGTCCCTCAAGTTACAATATTAATTGGTTCTGGGACGACCATTGCATGTTGAAACCATTGAATGTTGAGACCAGAACTCTATGGAAACTTGGTAATTGGTTCTATTGGCACCAAAATGTCATCCAAAAATAGGAAAAAGTGAGGATTAAAGAAAAATAAGTAGATAACTAATATAGATAAAGCAATTCCCTACATATAAAAGTAAGAAAGATCTGCTGGGAGCTGTAAATCATGGTCTATGTCAGTGTTTCCCAAGCAGAGAGGCTCCAGCTGTTGCAAAAATACAATTTCCAGCATGCCCGGACAGCCAAAGGCTGTCCGTGCATTCTGGGAGTTGTAGTTTTGCAACAGCTGGGGGCACCCTGCTTGGGAAACACTGGTCTATGTAGAGGACAGGAGCTTCTTCTGGGTCCTGTACAGTACAAGCAATGTCCTAAAAAAGTAACATGGAGTCGCCCCCACCTGGTGTCCAAAGGAGCAGGTAACCCTGGTACAGGTAAAGTGTACAGAACATGTAGTACCTCCCTGTACTGTAGGGGGCGCTACCAGACAGCAGTCACTGCATACACTTCAGAAATACAGGGGTTTTACCAGTGAATGCCCATTCTGAATGGTCAGATCTTCCGGACATTGACAAGTTTCACAGATCTGGACTGTCTGTACATTGTATGTTGAGTCTGGTTTCAACTTACAATGGTCCAGAAAAGTTGAGGCCATTGTAAGTTGAGGGATCACTGTACAAGAGTCTTAAAGAACCATAATATATCACTAGAAAAATCTTAAATCCCACAAAAAAAAAATAATGTATGTAACTCAGTACCTAATCCTGACATGTACATCTAGTTTTTATGCCTCTATCCCCTATATTTTTTTTAAATAAAAAAAAATGCCTCTTTTCATGAGCTCACAGTGTTAGCAATCCTCTCAGGGGAAGGTCGCATATCCCTCCCTTGCGGTGGTTAGAGGTGGTTGGTGTGTCTGCTCATGAAGCCTTGTCCATGAAGCCTGATGCTGCTGCAGGACTGGATAGTGGTCAGAACATACCCTTACACAGTCAGTCAGTAAGCCAGCTAGCAGCTGCTGTATTCATCTACCTGTCTGTATGTGGCAATGTAAACACAAGTGAAACAGAGACATAAATGTATGTGTATATGGCAGGGCTTTGTGGGCTGGAAAGAAGTGGTGATTTTGGCTGTATGGTCTGTTGAGAGGTGATGACATCACTCAGGGGCTGGGGCTTCAGCTTAGAGACAAAATCCAGATATGTCTCCTGAGACAGCAGAGGATGATATGTCATCTCAGGAGAAAGGGAGGAGCTGGGGAACTGCTGAGACAACACCTCACAGAAAGTTAAAGGATTATACAACTTCCTCTCAGGAATGAGTCAAGCAAAAGCATGCTGAAGCCAGTACAATTGGTGATAAAACTGTATTATAAAGTTATATGTCTTGAGAGTGATAGTCTTTATTATTACATTTTTATTTTTTAAACCATTTTAACACCCCTTTAACTCTCTGGAATTGAAACTAGCCTCCTACTTGATGTTTGATATTTCACCCCCTGAGCATACAGCATAATTAAAATAGGTGCATAAATAAGTATATCTCACTAAACAAGATAGCCTCCTAATATCTAGCCATGAATATGCATGCCGTGAAAACCAACATTATATTCCAATCATACAAAAGAATAGTGTAATGTATAGAAGGCTGACTCACAAAGGAAGGTCCCAAGATCTGCCCATAGCCAGGGAGTCACATAGGTGGACAATGAGATACACATGGCTGCCATGGTTTTTGTTGAGGAACACTGGTCCAAGGGTACTTGTACACTGTGCTTTTATGCAGTCAGATTTATATGTGGAAAATCTACAGCAGTTACCTGGACAAGCATTGTAAATGAGATTTAAAAAGTACCTGTCACCAAATAAACTTTTCTAAACTACCTCAGACTATGTTACCTAACTACTCCTAACACCCCTCCAACCCTTAAAAACTATTTCAGAGCTTTAAAATGCTCTGTATCATCCCTTTATCCTTGCTCACATAGTGCAATCTCCCATCAGGATAAAGTAAGCATTTCCCATCAGGCATGGCATTACTGAAGCCCTCTGGGGGACCACTTCCGCCCTCACATCGTTGCAGCGCTGTGATGAATAGAAGACCTCAAGCTCTGTGCAGCTCTCAGGGAGGCTCTATGTATGTTTCAGTGAGGCTCTTTGCAGCTTTCAGTGAGGCTCTTTGCAGCTTTCAGTGAGGCCCTTTGCAGCTTTCAGTGAGGCTCTGTGCAGCTGTCAATCAAGCTCAGTGCAGAGAAGCTCTTCCTGAGTTTGGTCCCCTGCCAGGCCTGGAGGAGACCAAACTCATTGTATTAAATGTGGCAGAGAACAGAAATGAGCTGTGGCTGTTTTTTCTATTACATGTTAAACATTTTAAAAGCAAGCAAATGGGAAAGTGTCTGCTAATTACACAAGAAACACTATATTAAAAGTATTATTTGGTGACAGGTACTTTTTAAAGAAATCTTTTTGAAATGCTATAAACAAATGTTTAGATATTAAATAGAAATTGATATGTGGTGTAGATTTTACAAACGTCAGATAACAAATGGGTTCTGTGTTGAATTATTATTCCCAATTCAAGATGTTATATCCTATCCACAGGATATGCTGATTGATGGGCGGTTGACTGCTGGAAACCCCACCAATCTGTAGAATGGAGGAGAAATGTCCCCTGGAATGAATGGACTAAACTGTGCATGCTCCATTATTTATCTGTGGGGCTTCAGAACTTTGCCAACTCTGCCTATGATGAATTATCATCTACAAGGGAAGATGGAAGGAGGCAGAAGGTAGCAGCAGAAGAAGCAGTTCATATGGTAGTGTAGTAGCAGTAGTTTGTAGGCTTTTCAGAAGAGATGGGTTGGTTATTGGGTGAAAGTCTGATTGGTTGGAATATTGGAATATTCCAGTGTATGTGGGAAAGCATGAGAGACATCTTGGAGATGGTTAAGCATGGAGCAGACAAAAGGAAAGCAAAGATGGTGGTCTTGTCAAAATTGGGGATTACGTGAAGGAAAGTTTTGGGGGATCTGAAGTGTATGGAGAGGACAGGTTGTAGACAGCCTTGCATGTCATTGTCAATATATTGTACTGAATTTGCTGGGTAATAGGTAACTAATGCAGCAACAAATAAGAACCATGATCTTGTGTATCAGCAAATTCACAGCAGTACAATGCTTTACTAATCTTTACTAATCTTTGTACAATCATAGGAAATGCTCATGACAGCACAAGTATTTCATCATGCATCTCGCTTTACATGTTTCTCAGTGACGATAACACAAGTCCAATAAACGTCATGATAAAATATTACAGTCTTCATTCTTTCTATGTTGAAATGCCTTGCCTTTTAGGGAAATGACTTTCACAGGTACAGTATGTCGTGCAGTGCGCTCTGTAGGTATTTATTTCAGCAACAAAGATATGAACTGCTGCATGCTAGACAGGAAAAAATGATTACATTTCCACTTATTTTAACTGGCTGGCTGGCTGGCCAACTTCTCTATACATAGGTAGCTTTCATTTAGGCGTGTGTGTGCTTATCATTAGTCAGAGCTATGGAGCCAGCTCACTTCAGCTTACTCCAGTCCAAAATGCTTTGGGCTTTTCAAATAATGATATCTTTTATTTTCTGAGGGAAAAAAAAATTTAAGCTGCAAAAAATAATGTAACTAAATGCAGAAATGCTACAAAGCTAAGGATGAAATTTTCTGTAAGTGTGATGGATATTTTATATTATTTAGTACAGTAATAAATGCATGATGAATGCATTAATAATTTCCCATAATGCTTAGTTCATTTACTGAACATTATTTGTCATGGTATTAAACTCTCCATAATGAGTAAAGAAAAAGGATAGTACTCCCTAATGTGTGTATATTGCTATACGGTGTGAGAATATATCAACTAAGTATGCCAGGACTTTGGCATCAAAATATCTCTCAGCAGAAAGTGGTCTCGGTGTGTCAAAAAGGCGTGGCATCCAACATCTATCGGATTTACTTAAATTTGGTTACAGCTGAACTCTTAATAAATCTGGTGAATCCAAGGTCAGCAGAATTTTACTTAAAGGGATAGCATAACTTCTTTTTAAAAAACTTGTCAGGGAGGGGGTGATTTAAAAAAAAAAAAACAACACTCTTACCTTCCTTGCCTCCGTGCTGCCGCCAGTATCATGGCGTTCCCATTCCTGATGTGTGTAGCTTCTCAGCTTCATGACATGATGTCACATTCCCGCTTATCCGATCAACAGCAACGTCCCACCGTTTGACATCATGTCCCTAAACCCGGAAGCTTGTGACTCCCTCCCTCAACAGTTTTGTAAAATAACTGAGGGGGAGATTTATCAAAACTTGTGAAGAGGAAAAGTCGACCAGTTTCCTATAGCAACCAATCAGATTGCTTCTTGTATCCTTAAGGACACAGGGCATACCTGTACATCCTGAGTCCTCTCCCTTTCTATAATGCAGGGCCACCATCATAGCGGGTCGGGCTCACAGCGGGGCCACCATCATAGTGGGTCGGGCCCAGCCTCCAACAATGGCTGGGACCCGTGGCTAATAGCGCACAGCACTGATCGCGGTGCCGCACACTATTAATCCTTTAGACATGGCATTTAAAGTTGATCACCGCATCTAAAGTGAAAGTAAGCTACCCCTGGCTAGCTCAGCTGGCGGTGTCCCAAACAGCTTGAAGGACACCAGGAGGATCCCTACCTGCCTCCTGCGTGTATGTTCGCCGAATGACTGCTCCGTGCCTGAGATCCAATCAGGATCAGTCAAGCAGCAGAATCATTGATCAATGTTATCCTGTGAGATGACAATGATCAATGTAAAATATCAGTGTATGTAGTGTTATAGCCCCCTATGGGGGGGGGGGGGGGTGAAAAAAAATAAAAAGTTAATAAAGATCATCTAACCCCTTCTCTAATAAAAGTAAGAATCACCCCCCTTTTCCCATTTAAAAAAAACTGTGGATATAAAAATAAACATATGTGGTAACGCTGCATGTGGAAATGTCCGGATTATAAAAACATATAGATAATAAAACTGCACGGTCGATAGCATACGCGCAAAAAAGTCCAAAATAGCATATCATGAAAAAATTAATAAAAAGCGATCAAAAAGTCCAATCAATACAAAAATGGTACCGCTAAAAACATCAGATCACGGCACAAAAAATTTGCCCTCATACTGCCCCCGTACGTAGAAAAAAAAGTTATAGGGGTCAGAAGAGGACAATTTTAAACGTATACATTTTCCTGCATGTAGTTATGATTTTTTACAGAAGTACGACAAAATCAAATCTATATAAGTAGGGTATCATTTTAATCGTATGGACCTACAGAATAAAGATTAGGTGTCATTTTTACTGAAAAAATGTACGGCGTAGAAACGGAAACCCCCAAAAGTTACAAAATTTTGTTTTTTCTTCAATTTGGTCGCACAATTATTTTTTTTCTCCGTTTTGTGGTAGATTTTTGGGTAAAATTACTGATATCATTACAAAGTAGAATTGGTGGGTCAAAAAATAAGCCATCATATGGATTTTTTGGTGTAAAATTTAAAGAGTTATTATTTTTTAAGGGTAGGGAGGAAAAAATGAAGGGGCAAAAACAAAAAACTAAAATAACTGGTCCTTAAGCGGTTAAAAATGAAAGAAGCAATCTGATTGGTTGCTGTGGGCAACTGGTCAACTTTTTCTCTTCTCAGTTTTTGATAAATCTCTTCATTGGACTATTTCTTTGGGACCAGAGTGTAAATATCTGGTCTTTTTAAATCCCCTTCAGGAAGTGTACCAATTCAGCCCTTATTTAAGCTCTTTGCAAAAATGTCACCACAAGGAGCATCCCTAACAATGAATAAACTTCATTGCTCTTGTGATTTTGGATCTATATAACTCAGCAATGACAAGTCACTACAATTAAAAACTTAAGGGGCCTTACCTAAGCAAACTTCAGTTTTCACTTTGCAGTGGTCAGGTATTTATGATGTGCAAAAGTAGGCAAAAAAAAAAGGAAACCCCTTACAAAAATTTGCAAGTCTGCTCCAAATCTGACCTGGAGTACAAAACTCCCGTACGTGAATGAGCAAATTTTTTTGTTTTGCTAATGTGCTCCAAATTTATCAACCCCGTGTGATAGTATGATAAATATGTAGCACATAAGCAAAACTAAAGCAAAACTAAAAAATAAAAATGACTACAGAACTTTCTTACCAAAGCAAACAATCATAAATGTCCCCTTTAGTGAGTGGAAATTTCAATGCATGCATATTAAAGTCATCTGAACCTGCTGAATTGGTGGGGTCAGATGTCCATCTAATGTATATGGGGCCTTCTGACTCTTAACTCTATGGCAGACATCTCCATCTAATGTATATGGGGCCTTCTGACTCTTAACCCTATGGCAGATATCTCCATCTAATGTATATGGGGCATTCTGACTCTTAACCCTATGGCAGATATCTCCATCTAATGTATATGGGGCCTTCTGACTCTTAACTCTATGGCAGATATCTCCATCTAATGTATATGGGGCCTTCTGACTCTTAACTCTATGGCAGATATCTCCATCTAATGTATATGGGGCCTTCTGACTCTTAACCCTATGGCAGATATCTCCATCTAATGTATATGGGGCCTTCTGACTCTTAACTCTATGGCAGATATCAAGGGGGAGATTGGTTGTGTGTGTTGGATTTTAACATACCTGTTCCCCTTGTTCTGGGGAGATAAACCATGACCAAAACTGCGTATGCATGGAGATATTAGAAGAGAGCGCTTTCAGGTGAACAGTCATGTAGTCTGGGGATTTGTGTGATTACAATGGATAGGAGGTAACTACAGGGGTTGTAGAAGTAACAGTTTCACCATGGCCAAAAAGAGCCCTCTGCCACATATAAGGACACCAGTACCATAAATTGCATATAGTAAATAATGGACCCATCACAGATTTTGCATTGGGGCCCAGTGGCTTCACCTTTGAGCATGGCAGTAGCAGTTTCAATGTAACATAGGCAGTGTCATAATTTGAGAAAGGTAATAGCATAAAGGCAATTGTGCATTCATATGAAGAGTGTTGTGGGCCTCTCAATGAAATAAAGGTCATGTATGAATCAGCATAGAATCCTTTTCATAAAATCCACATCTGAGAAATGTTTATATGACCTGTCTCCATTATTGCATTACTTTTTCAGAGTACATCCTGTGTGTGATGACGTCAGGATCCAGAGGGTCTCTCCTTGACCTTCCCCAATAGCATTGCACGTGCTATTTGCACTTATTTTGGCTAAGTCTCATTGTGCAGGTATCTTGAATAATACATTCTGTGGGGAACGCTTTGTCTTTGAACCCGCTGTTAGGCAGTCTAAAAGTCTAGCTGGTGAAAAATATTGTGATCTTTTTTTATCCAGTGATTCATTTTGAGCTCACTAACCACATTCCATTAACCTGTTAGTGCCTTGATGTGCGGAATAAGCAATATTCTATTTCATCCCCAATGCTGGCGTTCTGCCTAGCTGAGCATTCCTAGACTGCAATTCTCCCAGCATAAGAAGTCCCATTATTGGACAGATCACAAAAGGATTCACTCTGCTTTACATGAATCACAGGAGTCTGGAAAGTAACTCTTTCCTTCTGGTTGTAATATTTCCTGCATTTGTAAAATATTTCCCCAAACCTCAAATCATCTAATATAAAAGTATACCATTGTTATCAAAAGCCATTCTTATCCAGACACATCAGCGACATGTGTATTTATTTAAATTCTACACAAAAGCTATTGAACAAAAGTACGAAGGGATTTTACTGAACCTAAAAAATGTAACATGAAATTGGTTTATAAATGTTATACAGGATATTTAGACGGCCCTGTTTCTATTTTAGGGCATATAACTGTGTATAAATGCTGCATTTGGTTGTAAAAAGGAAATGTATGTCTGATCAAGATAAAACACAGCACAAGACAAGTCTTAGATTTTGGAATGAAATGGCCATATAGACATTAATAGGTTTCCAAAGCAAAAGTTCTATTTTATTACAGTAAATAATATATTTTTGAATATGTCAATGATTTTATTCCTCTTCTGTAGTGGTCTCCTAACTGTGGACCTCCATGTAGTTTTCATCAGCTGGAATTCTACATTTTAGAGATGACTACTCTTCTGAATACATAATTGACTCTTTTAGGTTCTGCTTGTTACTATCATTGAAGAAAGATATCTCTAAAATGGCACAATGACCATTTAACACATAAGGAGCCACACCTTCAATGCCCCCTTGTTTCCTAATCTTATGCTGTACCCGGTTCCTGGGATGTATTCAACATGCCAAGATATTTAGAATGACCACTAACACAACGTTACATGTGGTTTTTATTAGGAGATTAGATTATAACAGAGTTGTCCATTGTCAGGCTTTTTAAAGATCCTTTCTCCTCTCTGTGAATTCAGTGTTCTCCAGAGAGGTTCAGCCTATAGCATAGCATTGCAGTATTATATTGGTTGAATGCCAACAATAATTATTCAAGCAACAATGGCCCTTATTTACTTAGAGTGGAGTATAGTTCTCTTTGTGGATTTTTTTTCGCCAACAGATATTTTTCCACGGTATTTACTTGTTTCTCTACATTTTGCTTTTTTTTTTTACACATGCTCTTAACTGTGGAGTTTTCCTCAGCTTAAATCCACCACATTTTTTTTGGTAACTATGTTGGGATTTTGGGGATATTGCGGATACACCCCCTTTTCAGCACCCTTGCCCCTTTCCATGATGGTCACAACCTCTTTTTAGGGTTTTCTCAGTAAAATGGAGAGTTGGTTGTTTTTTTTTTGTTTTAAATTCTGGCGCAAATTCTGGCACAGACAGATTATGAACTACACTAACTTCACAGTCCCTGTAGCATAGTCAAATAAAAAAGTAAAAAGAAATCCTGGAATACCCCTTTAATGCTTATGCAGAAATATAAGATCACATCCCTTCCCCTTTATCCAACCATACCCCTTCCCTTCAATTCCTTGACTGAACTTGATAGACGTGTGTCTTTTTTCAATCATACAAACTATTTAACTATGTAAGAACTATGCTCAAGGAGCAGTTAAATAGAAAAAAAAAACTTAACTTACCCCCTGCTCACTCGACTGCACCTGCTATCTCTGTTACGCTCACCAGCCGTTCTGTCCTTCTTTCTGTCTGCTTTGCTCAAGGACCTTCTTGCTTAGCCAATCAATGCTGAGGTAGAACACTGCTGTGACCGCTGATTGACTGAGCAACAAGATCCTTGTGCAACACTGAAACAAGAAAGTGCAGTTTTGCAAAGGACTGACGCAGATATAGTGGGTAAGCAAGGAGATAGGGGGTAAGTATAGTATTTTCTATTTAACTGCACATTGAGCACCCTAAGCATCGTCCAGAATACCCCTTAAGTAGACTAACAAAAGAGCAATGCACAGTTCACAAATAAAATCCAATCTAATAGTCAGTTACCGTAGAGCTCGACAGAACGTTCTGTAGACTGTTCAATATTAAGTATACTGAGCTAAATCCAGTAATGTAGCTAAGTCCACTCCTATCTCTGAATCAGCGATGACAAAAAAGGGGACTGGCTTAGCTACTGAACAGAGGCAGACAACAAACCCCTTTAAAACAGATCACTGGTCACATACCGACATGGAGAGAGGTGATATTTCCCTTCCTGTGCCAGGGCCAATGTGGACGTTGAGCATGTCTTGAATAGATGCTGACAGATTTTAACTATACATTCCATGCATTATAAAACATATTTATATTTCGGCTGTATGGCATGCTATGAGTTGTAGTTTTGCAACCACTGCCGGCACCCTGGATGGGAAACACAGATTTATGGGGTATCCATTCGAAAACCCATAATATTTCTCGTATATATTTCTCACTACATCTGTTCAGAAAGTTATATACATACCAACATCGTCCCATATATTCAACTTGGGCATAACTTTAGCCATGTGCCTGGCTGGAGGGTCAATGGATATGTGTTATGTTGACCCCAATAAGTAACTGAAATGGCATGATATCATTAAAGATCTCTGGAAGATTCTCCATAGAGTTTTCACCTCTCCTAAAATCAATTGTATGGAAATGCTGTTTGTCATAAATATAAGTACATTCAACTGGAGAAAAAAACAGACATGGTCGCACATCCACAACATGCACCTTGATCTAATGCTTCTCAGCAACATTTATTAAACTAACAGGTCATTATTGTACTTTATGATCAGGAAGTGCAAGTCCACTTGCCATGTCATGGCCACCTGTAAGTAGCGGTTCCCTAACATCCCTAGCATAAAATGGTGCAGCGCTGAGCGGCGACCACCACCGCCTCAACACCAGTACCCACAGGGGGAATGACCCACTGGCAGAGCAGCCCCAATACCACTCAAACCAGTCCCTGGGCCACCCCTCCCCACAGACACGGCGCCAGTGCAAACAACTTACAGGTGGCCATGACATGGCTAGTGGGCTTGCACTTCATGATCATAAAGTACACTAGCAACCTGTTAGTTAAATAAATGTTGCTGAGAAGCATTAGATCAAGAGGCATGTTGTGGATGTGTGACCATATCTGTTTTTTTTTCTCAAGTTGAATTCACATTATGTTTTCTATCCCCCCCTTTTTCTTTTTTCTTTTGCTTGGTCTGCACTCTGCCCCTCCGCCTCAGTTCAGGCCAATATAATTGACAGGAAGCTGCATTTGGGCCCTATTCCTCCTGGCAGCTTCCCAGTCTCATACTGGGAGCACATGGTGAGTGAGCTTTTTACATCTGTTCCCACTGGTGCTGTTTGGTGTCCGTTGCAGCCCCAGTGCTGTGTCTGTGGGGTAGCGCAGCCCAAGGGACTGGTTTGAGTGGGATTGGGGCTGCTCTTCCAGTTGGGTCATTCCCCCTGTGTGCACTGGTGTTGGGGCGGTGGTGGTCGCCACTCAGTGCTGCGCCATTTTATGCTAGGGATGCTAGGAACCCACTACCTACAGGTGGCCATGATGTGGCTAATGTGCTTGCACTTCATGATCATAAAGTACACTAATGACCTGTTAGTTTAATAAATGTTACTGAGAAGCATTAGATCACGGTGCATGTTGTGGATATAAGACCATGTCTGTTTTTTTTTTTCTCTAGTTGAATTCACATGAATGTAAGTGCGGCTTTGAAATGCCCCTACTCAGCAGTAACTGCAGGCTGCTGGAAAAGTGGATTTCAGATGATCGACGTGTCTATATTTGCTCACTGGTATTAGCCACATGCTGGCACTGTCAATAATGTGAAACGGCGCAGCACGGTTTCCAAACTGCCTGCAGGTGATAGCTAGCATCCTGTCACCCCATTACTCATCTGCAAATGACACATTTTTCTGCTTTGTTTCATTGCTGAACAATGCCAACCCCAGCACAGCACTACTATCATTGCATATTATTAAGTCTGACAGTGTGCCAACAAGGGAAAGAATCCCAGGCATTTAATGTGACGAAGAGAAAACTGAATATCTACTGCCAGTTATGTCATGTACTGAATATAGAGGCATAACAGTTACACGCTTGCCAGTCGAGTTAGTTGCTCCACTTATCTGAGGTGCCAGTGCCAATGACAATGCGCAGTTTGATGTCCGTACCCTTTATTTCTGCACAACCCCTCCAAAACTTCAGTGGATTAAAAAGAACCTATCACCATGAAAGTGCCATCTAATCTATCACCATCATCCTATAGAACAGGAAGAGCTGATTGATATACACTATGGCCTCAAAATGTGCCAGAGAAAATCTGGAGACATTTTTCCACAGCAACCAATCACAGCTCAGCTAATGAACTGAGGTAAGGTGAAAGCTGAGCTGTGATTGGTTGCTGTGGGAAAATCACTTTAGTTTTGCTCTCACATAGTTTGATGAATCTAGGCAGCTTCAGTATAACTTGTAACTTATTGACTAAAATCCATGCTCTTTTTCTTCTTAGCCTTTTTCTTCTTCCCTTTTACAGACCTTGGGGGAGATATTCCAAAACTTCTGTAGTTTCTGTTCCAGCAATATTGATCACACCTTTTTTCTCTTCACAAAGGTCTCTTTTACTGCTTTGAAAATCTGAAAATATTTGAGGGTTATATTTCGTACCACTTTAGTTTTTAGTGCGCCAAAATTGCTGATTTTGACACCAAGAAAAAAATTCACCGCCGTCTTTAATTGTTTGCACCAAATTTGCCAAGTTTGGTACAAAAATCGACAATTTTGCCACCAAATTTTTAATCACAGAAAATTCTGGTGGAAGCATCTCTGATTACCAGTGCCCATACAAGAGATAACTGTAATAATAAAACATGTCCAGGGGTTAAAATGAGTGCAGGTGCAGTGACCATGAAAAATAAATAAATAAATAAAATTATTTAAAAAAAATTTCCATAAAATGTTTACATTTTTCAATAATTGAATAAATAGTACCTCCCTCCCCCCCGAAAAAAAAAAAATTATAATAATTTAAACGGGGGAGAATGTCTGGTTCTGACCCCTATATATTTTTTTGTTTTCTGCCTACTGAGCTGTATTAGGCTGGGTTCACACTACGGTTTGTCATTACGGTTCCGTATACGGCTGGGAGGAGGGGTGGGCGGGGCTTAATCGTGGCGCCCGCACTCAGCCGTATTCGGGAACCGTAGTTAATGTACGTTTTTGCCTTCACTCTGGTCGGCTCATAGACATACATTAACTATGGTTCCCTATACGGCTGAGTGCGGGCGCCATGATTAAGCCCCGCCCACCCCTCTTCCCAGCCGTATACGGGAGCCGTAAGTACAAACCGTAGTGTGAACCCAGCCTTACGGCTAATTTTTACACAAAACTAGTTTGTTGTATATCTGACTTTTTTATCACTTTTTTTTTTTTTTTTTTTCACATTACATTTATGAAGTACATTAGGTTTATGCACCAAGAATGGTCTAAGCACATAAGCTAAACATGTTCATACAGACCAATTAATTATGTATTTGCTAACAGAGAGTCCTTAAAGTATATGCTAGGTTGGTAGACTGTGCTATTCCACAAAGAGTGTAATGCACTGTATACTGAATACAAATACATAAGGTATACTTGGTTTTACTGTTGTGATGTGTGTCTCTGATAGAAAGCTGGATGTATTCTGATCATACTCTCACTGGAATGTCTATCACTACATAACAGCAGGTTAGTAAAGGTGGTATTTACAATTGACATTCTTTTTGCCAACGATCTTACCACCATGAGCTAAAATCTAAACAGAGAAAAGAATGAGTGCAATGAATATCATATATCCTTGGACCACATTTGGCCTGTCAATTTGCAGATGAACTTCATGAACTGACTGATCATTTGCTATCTTAGACGTTCTTCCCCTTGGTAAAATTGTCATCGGATATTCAATGAGTAAAATGAAAACTTGCCTAATTCTTAGACAGTGTTAAAGGAGAACTCCGGGACAGCAAATCGTATCCCCTATCCTAGGCATAGGGGATAAGTGTCAGATCTCGGAGAGTTCCACCGCTGTGACACCATGCGATCTCCCGCCTGGCTGCCCGACTCTCCTCCTGGATGGGGCGTTTTGATCACCGCATGAAGCTGCAGTCGACACGCTCTCTTAATGCATCTCTATGGAAGATGCACTCAGCAATCTCCGGCTCTCCCATAAAGCTGTATTGAAGGGGCCTGTCGGCCACCGCTTCCTGGGGTGGTCAAAATGCCTAATTCAGGAGGAGAGCCATTGCTCCTACAGGAAAACACAAGGAGTCCCAGCGGTCAGCCCCCCCGTGATCTGAAACTTATCCCCTATCCTTAGGATAATTTTTTTATTTTTTTTTATCACAGTGTCCTCCTTTAACTTAGACTAGATACTTTAGGCTGGGTTCACACAGTGTAAAATGAAAACAAAAAAGACTCCAGTAAAATACGAATTAAAAAAACTAGCATTATTAATCTAATAATGAGTTCCATTGAAGTCTATGGAAAAGTTGCCGTCTGTGCACACATTTTATAAAAAATCTGCAGTAATTCCAACAGTGGAATTAATGCAGTTTTTTAAAACCAAGGGCCTCATTTTGTAATTTGTTTTTTTGTTTTTTTGTGTCGCATGTGCCGTGTGCCAGAATTTCCGACAAAAAAATTCAAAAATCCTACTAACTCTCCACTTTACTCAGAAAACCCTACAAAGGGGCATGGCCATCAGGGAAAAGTAGCGTGTTTTTAAAAAGAAACATTTTCGAAAGAAACCTAAAAATGTACTAATATTTTTGACATTAAATGTGGTGGATTTAATCTCTAGAAAACCCAAATTTAAGCTCAGGAAAACCTAAATTTACAATGTCTACCAATCTTACAGATTTCTTTATTAGTTGCCTATTTTTATGGCACATTTTGGTGCATGACATCACAATTAGGCCATGCTTAAGTTCTGCTTAGCCATGCCCCTTATTAGACAAGGCACAAAAGTATCTAAAAAGTTTCTAAGACACATCACAAATATGACGCAAGTCTTGCAAGCCAGTTTTTTGTTGGAAATTGTGCCAGTTTTAGGCGCAAACAATTTTATTTCTTTCTCCAATTTTTCTTCCTTTCATCTGTCAGTCATTTTAATGTTATGGCTTATTTGTATACATATTGTAACATCCAAGGTTTGCAGCTATTAGTTATCTGTAAGGTGTCAGCCATGTCTGCAGCTTAGAGGTCAAAATATGGCATTTAACTATAGGATACAGACAATTTAGTACATAACAAAATCAAACGAGGGAACATCAAGAGTACATCCTAAAATCTGATCCTGGGGATCCAGAATTAATATTTACATATAAAAGAGCTGGATTTGTCACCTTACAATGATATCACAGTGTGCTATTTCTGGTTTTCTATAGGATGACAGGTACATTTTTACATCTTTATATTCTGCTCTCTTACATTCTGTTTTTAGACAGCA